>NW_009222736.1:77777-88327 GCF_000690835.1 Fulmarus glacialis
TGAGAATCAGGGGAAGAAAGAGAAACATTACACTGCATTACAAAGTGCACTGTGCTGTAAAGAGGTAAATGTACTTAGCTATCATCAGAAAGAGATTCCCTGTGCCAAAGTTTTTAAGTGAAAATCTGAAATTGTGCTTTGAACTTACCTGTCAGTAGCCCTCTTGTATAGTAATTTGTTTTTCTTTTAGGTGGGCTTTCTCTTTAGGATTTGTGGATTTTTTTTTAGACCGGACTATTTGATCTATTATCTTCTTTTCACATACGTATTTACAAGAAAAATATAGGGTTATATCTCCAAAATACACCAAATCTGCGACTGTTTAGGTCAGATCACAATCAGTAAAGGTGGTCCCCGAATTCAAATCCAAATTTGGCTTCAGATTGCAAAACATCTCCAGAATAAAACTCCCTAGAGTTTAAAACATATGCTAATATATTCATACAAATTTGAATGGCAAGCCCTATTTCTGTCCTTCGGCTGAGTCTTAAACCCATAATGTGGTTAGGGCATTACTGTTAGTTGAAGAAAAAGTACCAGCTACAGTTACACAGGTGACTGAGAACTGTGAAATCTAGAGAAAAAAGTATCATTTAGGAACAAAAGGGGGGGAAGACGAAAAAAAGCCCTTAGTGGTATTCATGTATTCCATGTATAATGCCACGTATTCTGTTGGTTCCTTAAGGCTTTCTCATATTTCTCCTGTCCTATTGCTTTCTCTTACCCATGTGGGTGAGATGCTCAGATGTTGCCTAACTGAAAATACCAATTTTGATTTACTGATTTCATCAGATGTTGGACAGCTGAGAATTTGGCTCAGGTTACTTTTTTCTGAAGGTACCTGTGAGTGACTCTGACTTCCATGGACTTCAGAGAAGATCAGACCTGGAAAAGGAAAATGGAAGTCCTAATTCTTATTTTCTGCTCGTGCAAGCAAGACCTAACTCCATTGAATTAGGTGAATTAGCCCTTCTCTGAAAGTGCAAATGAAACGAGAACCAAAAGTAGCTGTCTAGTAGCAACCTAGATAATAGATAATTCAAAGAATGACAGAGGCCAATAAAGGGTGAATTCTAATTGCACAGTCCCAAGAAAAAAATAACCTTTTATGATAAGTGCTCAAAGAAACCACAGTGGGATAACAGTTGCTTGCATGTCTGCTTAGACATTAAGAACTGTTACTGAAAGTGTAATCCACTGTCTGTCTGTGGATACAGTGTAGTTTGCATAATTGAAACACCAGAGGGGACAAATTTGCTTTTAAGGAATTGGCAATGATACAAAGTGTTCAACCCTCAACGTTCAAAAACTCCTGAAATTGGCTTAAAAATGAGACTTGACAAATAATCACAGTTTCCTTACATTTGCCTTCTGAGCCATTAGATTTGGGTCACATATTGTTTTCTCAGTCATATAATCCTGGGACTACAGTCCTTGCAGCTTGAAAAATACCTGTTATTGTCTGCCTGACAATGAAACTGTGGGAGCTAGCAATAACCTAAAAGTGACACTGAGTCTTAAAAAGACAGAATCGAATTTTATAGTTTGTCAAACAAAACTGTTATTCAAACCAATAGGACTTCAACAGAGCAGATGATTAAAAAGGGGAAAAAAAAAATCTTTTGATAGCTGGAAACTAAAATTGAAACAGAGATACGAGGGGAAATTTTGGTTAGCTTTCAGCTGCAGCCTGTCTCCCATCTAATCCAGTAGCTGCTAATTCATTAGGATAACCTCCGAGAGGATTAGTCCGTATGAGCCTGTACAATGGCCAGGAGTGGCACTTTGGTGCCGTGTTGCTGCCTGCCAACAAAGGCAGAGTGATTGCAGCCAGGGTGGGTTTCCAGGGCAGCCCGGTGCCAGGGCTGCCATCCTGGCATGGAGAAGATTGGGCTTGTCTTTGTCTTCACGCAGGCTGCATGCTGCCAGTGGCACTCCAGGATGAAAAGCCTGGTATTGGGACCTCCAAAGAAGGTGGTGGCAGAATAAATGGGTGGGAGGCACAATGTCTCTCCCAGCACCTGCTCCCTCCTCTCACACCCTGGCTCCGCTGAGGACTGGTATCTCCTCTCATCCCTATGTTCCCTCCCACCTCTGCTTCCCCCCCGCCCCAAAACTTTCTTTTAAATTTGATTTAATCCTTCCAACACTTGTCCCAGCTTTTGGGAACTTGTGATAAAGGGGAATGAAAAGCCATCTTTCCAATTGTAGCAAAACCTGGCATTGGCACAGAACAGGCTACGGGTGATTAACTAGGAGCCATTGCGTGAGCACTGGGCAGGTGGCTGAGAAGCGTGTGTGCACGCACACTCCACATCCCACGTGAACTGTGTGGAAAATGCAAGGATGTGCATTTGCAGTGAGAATCTGTTTCGGCTAGATCTTTTGTTCCCTGGGCATGTGGGTGGATTTCTCCTGACATGATTAAAATTTGATCCAACTTCTTCAGACCTAATCCCTTTAACTGTTTGAAGACGCTGCATTTCGCAGCTGCTGCTCCATCTCCTTCAGACTGTTGTTGGCTATTTAGTGCCCCACCAAGAGGCAGAGTACCGAAACACGGGTTGGCTACTGAGGTAGGTGGGAATAAATTTTCAAAACAGAGAATAAAGAAAGATAAAAGATGTAGTGGCATTTCTTTGTCAGTGTCAGCTGGAAAGCAGGCACAACTGTAAGGAGGACTGAGATTTTGAAGGGCACTCAAGGACATGGTTGTGGTTATCAGTTGAGACTTGGCAATAAAATGAGAAGTTGAGCAGAGGGGACTCTAATAAACTGGCTTGCATGGGTGTCATGGCCAGTCGACTGTGGGCATGAGGAACAACTAAATGCTGAGAGGGGAAAAATGGGCAAAGGAGGAGCTGACAAACTGTGGGAACAAACGTGAGAAATGCAGGCTTTGGAGAACAACTAGACTAATGATTTAAAGCTGTCCAAGCTCAGATGTAAAGTCCCTTCACAGACATTAACAACCCTTCCAAAATTCAGTCCTTGGTAGGACAGAAGGGACTTTTGTTTTTATGTGGAATGGGTAAGTAGCTGACTAATCCTCTGTTTCTTCTGTTGTTCTCTATTTTGGGGCTAATAGTAGTAAAGCTCAAGAGGAAAAGATTTTGATCAAGTCACTGGTCTATTAATTGCAATGCAAGTTTAAGCGCCAGGGGGTAGTGCTGGCTGCATATAGTTGCAAAAATTGAGTGTGCTGAGAAGAACTGTACACTGAGAGGTAGACGCCTGACAAACATGTAACTTTTCCTGTCTTCTGCAGCACTGTGTAAATTATGTATAGCAGCACAACAGTATTCCTGGCAAAATATTCCTGTCAAGATATTGCTCCTTGTAAATCATCGGAGAAGGTGAGAAACAGATGCCTGTGTTGCTAAGACAGGCTGCGCAGGTTCCATTTAAGAAAAAGTTGCTCTGAAACATCTTGACACGTTTAGGAAGTTTCAGGTTGCTTTGTCCCTTGTGCAGTAAAGACATAGTATTTTGGTGTGGTGCACCCTTGTGTAAAATCATCAGCTTTCTCAGTTCATCCTAATGGGAATCTTGTGCTAGGTTCTGTGTGCTACAGCTGTGCCTTCAACGTGGCTCTGGCAGGGGTCCCTGGTTCCTCTCAGATTCCTTCCATTCACTGTTGCCCTTTTCCTCCCCTGGAGGAGGAGGTGTTTGTACAAACCAGCTCTCCTTCCCTCCAGTCCATCCTTTCCTTAGTCGTCAGCACTGTAAAATCCGTAAACAAAACATTGCCTGCTGATTTCAAACCTGCTATGTGCAGCACACCAGCAGGCACCCTTGATGCAAGATGTTTTAGCTCCAGCTGATAATTCTGCTCCATTGATTTTTACGTGTGACACGGGGAGAAGCACTGGCTGCACTACATATATGGTCTAGCTCCCTATCAAGAGCAGTGAGAGCTCTGGTGCAGAACAGCAGTGGCTGTTGTGCCTTGTGCTTTGATACCTTTTCTTTAATAATAATAAATTCATTTGCAGGAAAGAAAACAAACCTGGTAGGGCCCTGTTAATGGGTTTTCAGTGGCCTTTTGAGGCAGGGCGTATGCTGCCTGAATTCTTCCCGCTTTGGCTCTTTCCAGCTCTTCTCTTGAGCTGTAGTAGTAATTATCTGTTTGGGGTGCCTGTGATATTCATAACATGAAAGCACATTGCTTTCACTACAGAAGAGCTCCCCCACCTCCCAGCAGGATGAAACCCAGGGCCCCAGTGCCTCGACCACTGTCGCAAGGTTGGCCATCCAAGAACAATCGATTTCTAAATGTGCATGAACCTTGGGTGACCTGAAATATAGCAGCAAGTATTACAAGCTGGGACATCTGGTGGACAATAAAACTTTTTTTTTTATTTGTTTTTACATGAAGCAGCTGTACTTGAGCAGATGACCAGAGGCTGTGCAATCAAAGTGTGAATAGCTGAATTAGCAAATTATATTAGGCTTCTTAGGCACTTATTTGAATGCTGCATGCTCTTTTTTAATTTTGCTTTATTAACATCTACCAAAAACACAGCAGTGTTGGCATTATGGTTATTAGTGACTTATTTGCTTCATTAAAATTTACAGCACGTTTTACATTCACCATCTGGGACAGCTTCTCCCATGTTTATGGTTAAAATGTAACTTAAAACCAGGCCTAATAGTCTAAAATAAAAGATTTTATAGATAAAACTCTTTCTTCGGATGCCAGTGTTACCTCTTTTCTCTAGTGTGCAAACAGAATGCTATTTTGCCCAGTCACCGTGGTACAACTTAGTGCTAGGATACAGACAAATATTTCTGCTTTCAATAAAAGATGTTGTTGTATGTAAGGAAAAGGTCGATCGTGCTGTTACTTGGAAAGCTGCAGCTTACGGAGTATGGCTGCAGAGGGAATTAGTCTACTCAGAGGAACTTCAGACTAAAGGACCTTCTGGGTCACTGAGTCTAAACCCCTGTTATTGCAAGTAACTACCTTGGATAATACCTTTCCAAAGGATTGGAGCAAGAATAAGCAGTTCAAGAGAAATGTGAATGTGTTGAAAGGCAGCACATATGAGCACGGCTCTGAACCCGAGTTGACGTACCCCTGCAGTTTCCAGATTTGAGTTGCCTTACTCCTAAGCATTTCAAAGCATGGGCAGAGTATGTTCAAGTACGTCTTCGCTCAACTGCATACACATAACTTTTAATTCTTCCTCCCTTTTCCTCCTTTTCTTTACTGTTGAGTAATGAGGATGGGAAATCCACTTTCTTGTTTATTCAGGCTGGGAATGTGGAAAAGTTGTTGTGTGCTGAGAGGGCAAAGTGAAGGGAGGAGGAGAGGAGCGTGTGATATACTAGTACTAAGAACATGTGTTTTCCTCACTGTTTTGAGTCAATTCAAAATTCAAACCAGTATTTTTTCAGATGTTACCCCTTGGGATGCCAAACATCAAAAAATCCATTCACTGTTTGTTTCTCCCCCTGCCTTTTTTAATTCTCCAAAGGAAATGACCATTCTCCACAAAACAAAGCTTTGAAACAAAGAAAAATAATAAAAATTAGAGTCCTTATCAGCTCTGTGAGCACTTGGGTCTTCATTGGGTCACAGCTTGAAAGTAGATTTCTTATGTGGGATCTGCAGACACATTCAGGTATCCCAGGATCTTAGCGGTTTACATGTGCACTTGTGACTTGTCCCTCATCTCATTTGGTTTTTAGGTGCGTATCTCATGTGATGCAAGAGTGACAATAACCTGGACATTACGCGAAATCCATCCCCTTGTATGTTTGTGATTTCATACTGACATCTCATCATGACAAATATTTGCAGATCCTTTAGATTTCAGCATAATCCTAGAAATGCAATTACGTGAGCAGACCCTTCTGCCTTTGCTGCTACAACTCTCCCTTGGCTTCAGTGTGAAGTCCATGCTACCTCTTTTCTTCTTTAAAGCTGTTGTGTCTAATGGATGGGTATTTTTTCATCTTTCCTTTTTTCCTTGCATCTCACAATTAAGACTTTTCAATTAATCGTTTACAGGTGGAGCTGCCTGGAACTACTTTAGAAGGGAGAAAATTAGCAATATGAATGGTTAATAATAATCTGATCAAAATTCTTGAAGTTTTTCTCTTTGAAGCAGATTTCCTATCTTACTACTCTTGAAAATTCACATACCGGTAAATTATGAATAAACAAGTATGAAGTGTGTAAAATACATGTAATATTAGTTGTACTGCATAAATTCAATTGGGGAGCAGGTTTCAAATGTAAGTTCAACTTTTCTACCTTTTGTGCAGATTGAATTCAGCTGGAAAATGGATACTGAGGTTTTTTGGCTTTCACCTGCATGTGTAATTTCATATGTTTAATTCTCCAGTTATAGTACTTGGTTACTCCCTCTAGCTACAGATATGTTGCAGAGCTATTGACACTTCTTTACTTCTCTGTAATTTTTATTGACTCTAAAATGGTTATAAATTCAATATTTTACTTTTACAAACCTTGCTTTTGCTGAAACAAATGGCAACACTCTTTTGACTTCTTGGTAGACACACTTTGTCTCCACTCTCTCTCTTTAGACTGCCAAAGGTGATTCTTGAGATCCTAAGATGACCACAGGGCACTACCAGTTTTCTTTTCTTACCATGCTTGTACTCTTTGCAGTTTTTGACACGTATTCCTTGTCTTTGTCTTGTAGGTTTCTTGGTTTCTGTCACCTATCAGTTTCTCATGGTCCTCTTTAGCGCTCTGTTTTAGAGTCCTTTTTCTTTTACCCCTTCCTTTCTCTTTTTACCTTTACCTACCCACAGCCTTTTTTGCTTCTCAGTGGTTGGAATTAGAGCATACAAAAGCCACCATCCTTGCCTTCCTATTTCTCTCTGTTTTTTACAGATACTTTAATGCAATAGACTTGGCAAATGAGGGTTGCCCGTTTGTGTGTTGATTTTGTTTGTGGGTGGTTTTTTTTTTCTCTTTCACATACTGTGTTAGCCTTGTGTGGTAACAATGTGAGTATGTTTGAGCTGCTCAGGAAGCTAAGCCCTCTAATGGATAATAAAAACAAGATGAAAAAGAGTTGTTACTACAAAATTATCTTTAAAATCCTAGTGAACATTCGATTTTTAGATGTGCTGGTCCTGAATAATGCAGAACAGATGTGAGAAGAAAAATGAAATTTTGTTTGCGTGTGATGTGAAGTACTACAGGTTGATAGAGACCATTAGACCATTAAATAAATAATTAATTTTTAAAAAATCTTATTTTTACTTCTGGACCCTTGAGATCTAATTGCAAACATAATGCAAGAGCATGTTACTATTAAGTGAAAGTCAAAGCTTAATGTTCGCCTGATTTATTTTAACTGTGAAGATCAATACTTAGATGCAGTCAGAGGCAGAACTGAATGCTAAATTAAGGACAGGCTCATGAGGGATATAACATACATGTTCTTGCATTACGGAAATGCAGTTCTAACATGTTGCCCTATCTTCTGCATTCTTTAAAGCAATATTGTTAAGCATATCAATTTTAAAGGTCATTCTTCCCCTGGCCTGGGCAATGATCCTACATCAGTCTTATGCCTCATAATTTGAGCCTCTGCTCTCAGTCAGCTAGAACTGGAATTTGTCTCACCACATTTGAGTTATACAACCTGTTATTGCACATAGGAGATGGACAGTTCCCATATAATCTCTGTTTTGAAGCAGTTATTGAATGTGTGGAAGACATGCAAGAGGGGGAAGATCATCTAAAACAAAAGGAAGCAAATACAAGGTCACAATCATGAGTAAAACTTTTGCAAGTATTCTTTTTCAAAATGAGATAGTTCAATGTGCCTGGTTCATACCTATTCTTGTCATTCACAGAACAAAATATAAAGATAATTCCCTTCTAGATGAATTTGAATATGATTAAAAAAAAAACACAAACAACAAAAAACAACAAACATAAAGACTGAAGCTCTCAGTTGGCATAAACTGTCATCCTATCACTGGGATTTGGCAATAATAATACTCAATAGAAGGAGTGTGGGATAGAGTGTACTAGACAGTCATCCAAACGCTATGCTTGCAAGGAGGATGGTCTTGTCTTGATTTCTTTGTTCCTGAAAACCTCATGATAGAGATCAGCATCAATATACATTGGTCTATTTTATTAGTATAAAATTTACAGACATAAAACTCAAAGGGGAGATCTTTTAACCTGTGGCAAAAACTTCCAAGTAGACTGTTGAAATTCCCATCTCCAGAGACATTCTGGATGAGAGACTGCAATAAAATGTGAATTTTCAGTTTCATATATGAGTAATCCTATCTCTTTTTGATAGAGCATTTAAGCACATGTTTAAATTCTAGTGTGTGATCCCATTGATCTCTCCATTTGAAAAATTGTGCATATGTGTTAGCGTTTCATTGAATAATGCTGATGTTATTTGAGAAACAATTGTTTTTAAATTTCTTATTAATATTTATAATCCTATGAACTCTGGCCCTGTTTGCAAGTTCTGGCTTTGTAAATACCTGAATACAGCAGAAATCTCGAATATGGGCTTTATATCAGAATATATGGCATTCACAGGCTTTGACATCCATCTGTCTTTCCTCACTTGTGACTCGGTTTTGTCAAGTTTCTCCCCCCTCTTTCTGAAGTAATATGGAGTCTTTCCACTCATCATAACTCACTTTTCAGTGAAAACTTCTCATTTTTTAGGATATAAAGCATAAATTGTGCTTGGCCATACATAAGTATAAAACTGAGGGGGATAGACATTTTATAATTCTTTAATCCCACTTTAGTATTACAGAAAGCACTGACTGGTATTTGCTGTTTTTTTCCAAACAGTGTAATGTTTACCTGTTGTGTTCCAAAACCCTCAAATTCCATCTTCACGTGAACACCAATTTTAGGGGCAGGGGGAAAGCAGGGAGGAATGGCTATACAGAAAAAAATCAGACCCTTTCTCCTCTAAGTTTGGTGTAGAATAGGAGCCAGGAGGTTTTAATTTCCTCCTGTGCCTGCCAGGGTTGTGGTCTCAGACAAATCATTTTGCCGCTCAACCGTTCTCTTGTCTTCCACTCCTTTCTGTTTCCTTTATTTGGATTGTGAATTCTTTGCTGAAGAGATGTTGTGTATTTATTTCAGAATTGCATATGCATACAGAGGCAAAGTTTGCCCTGTATCAAAGGTGCCTGCTGGGTGTACTGTTTTCCTCCTTCATATATGTAAAAAGTAAATACATCTTATTCTTGCCATGACCTGTTGGCACACTCCTTCAGCTGTGCCTATTTTATTCCCTTTAAAAGCTCCAGTGTGTTTCTTTAATACCCAGATTTGAAGAAGTCTCTTCAGCTGATGTATTAGCTTATTTTCTTTTCTGAACGTTCCAGAGCTGTTCTGCCATTAAACAGGTTAAGAAAGGAATTACAAGCTTCTACTGAATTCCCCATACTGAAGAGCCTTGTGAGAAGCTCATATTTTTTACAAAAGAAAACGAACCAACCCCCAATGCCTTGAGAATCTTATTCTTTTGGAAAACATACTTCTTTCAGCAATTTTTAGTGATATTCAGAATTCAAATATAAAAGCACCAAGGCATAGAGGCTTTTGTGACTGTATCAAAGAAGACCTTGAGAGAAAGGCTGCTTAGTTTTCAGTTCAGAGGACTCCAGAAAACAGCAGCCTGCTTAAAGTCTGAGGTGAAATTCTGGTTCAAGTCAAGTCAATGGGAATTTTGCAACAAAGATAAAACAATTAAAAATCAGTCATCCTTAGCCAGATTTTTTCCCTGAAGCGGTATTAGACATACTAACAGAATGTATAGTCTGGTGCATGGGGAAAACATATTTGCCTATTACACAGACATATTTTCCTATGCCCTCTCCTCATTGTACCATCCATTTATCTATTTCTGCAAAATAGTGTTTTCTCAATGCTTTTATAGAAAAATATGAATTTCTTAAATGAAGAGTTAGGCTATACGGATAACTTTTTTCCTGTTATGTTTTTGGAAGCGTTATAGTCTCTCTTCTCCATACACTGTGATCTCTCAGTGAGTAAGAGAAGAAAGACACATTTAGCTAACTTTTTATGCACGAAAAATGGTTCCATAGCTAACGGTGGCCTGGAGACCAGTGCTACTTTTGACTTTTCCTCAACAGATAGCGCTTTTTTTTTTTTCCCCTTTCTCTCCCCCATTTTAGCCTTTGCTGTAGGGCCTTTGAGATTGTATGGGGAAAAATAAATTGTGAGGTTCTTTGCCATTATTGTAAAATGAAATCTTGGAGAGCTTTATGGGATCTACCAGCAGCTGTTAAGGAGGCTTTATTAACCTTGGACTATATAGCATGAAATATTATGGTACAAATAAATGTGGTGCCAGGGCCAAGCTGCCTAATAAATGGCATGATAGAGGGGATCGTGTGCCTAGGGGGTTATGACATAGAGCCTTTCCCCTCTAAGTCACTATTTTAAATTCACCGTGAGTTGGCAGTGACTGAAGGCCATTATTATCCAATGGCTCTTAAATAGGCTATGCGAAATAAATTGGAGGTCTCAGTTAATTTCCTTAGGGAAA
>NW_009222736.1:88358-100674 GCF_000690835.1 Fulmarus glacialis
CAGTAATTGTCATCTAAGTTCAAGGCTCAGCACAGCAACTGCACTTGGAAGGAACGTGGCCACTGAACGGCTCTTTCACCTCGTACCTTGTCCCCTTGCTCAGGGCTGTAGAGCATTGCTATGCTGTGGTGTAAGAGTTAATACTGTGGGCTCTTGCAGAGGCTTATTCTTTGAATAAGCAAAAAGCTTTGTTTCAGACCATTACCAATAATATCCTCTAAGGGATTCTTTCCATACCCTGCTCTGATAAATTAATGTTATATTTAATAGTACTCTTGATACAAATAAATGAGATAACTTATGGAAATAGGTATAGCTATGGTGAATATAATGAAGAATGAGGTTCTTTGTAATTACTAAATTCAGTTATAAGGAATAATGATTTATTATAAAGTCTTGCTTGGTAGTGAGGAAAAAGATAGGCAGTTTGTAAGTCTATTTCTAACTTTTAAGTGGATTCTCATCATCTAGTCTAATTAAATGGCATGCTATTAGATTTTAATAACCTGGGAAAATGAAATTACAATTGTATAAACCATTGACTAATGATTTCTTCAACAACCCCACCCCAAGAAAATGAAATATATAAACCTATAAGAAAACTAGTTTAAATTAAAAAAAAGGAAACAAACAGCAAAGTAGAGTCATGAATGGACTGTCTACCCAAGAAATTAGAAGTAAAATGAAAATATTAGAAAGAAAAGGGAGTGTCTCCCCCTCCAAACATTGTGATTTCTTCCTTTGCAATTATGCTTACCTTTATAATTTCGTCTTTATTTTTTTGTTTTCAACTAGTCTATTGGCAAATGGAAAAATAAAGAGGAGTGGGTTTGCTGACATCTTCCTCTTGAAGCAAAGTAAACAGAAGCAAGTTTAAACTTTTAGTTTGAAATTTCATTGAGTATGTAGATTTTAAAAATTTAAATTTAAAGTTTTCCTAAGTTTGCTTTTGGAGCCTCTTTTTTCTTTTTTATAGGGAATAAAGTTTCATTAAAAATATCAAGTAGCAGAAATTTGTATATCTCTTGTACCACTAAAAAAAAAAGGAAGGAAAACAACAAAAGATGTGCAGAATTGTTCACGAAATTTATGTACACCACTCTGGGAACTGGGAGTATAAACAGCCACATAAGGTGCCATGATACCAAGCCCTAGTGTCAGGACTGGGGTATAATAGTACTTTGTTGAATATTAGGTATCATCAGTATATGGAGACGTAAAGCAAGATCATGGCAGGATTTTTCCTGTGCTCTCATTCTTCAGCAAGTCTTGAGTTATAATGTGCAAATTAAGCCTAAAAGGTACCAAGTCCTGGTGGACTTCAGGGTCGGTTAGTTTCTACCATGCGAATGCTGCCAATTAATTTCAAAATAGGACAGTGGACAATTACTGGGTAAAAATGATCAACCAACCTCTGCAAATAAAAATACCCACAAATCCGTCCAAACATCTGGCCTTCCTTACTTGGAGAGGAATTAAACTCTTTGCTTTTATTTCTTTATTTATTTCCCCCCTTTCCTTTGAAATCAAGACCATAGACCTGAACAGGACACCTCAGTCCCTCAGCTGGGACTTAATTAGAGGAGTTTGGACTGGGAAATGACAGTCTCAATACTATTATGCTGCTATGCCACAGCCTTTACTTCTGTTTCTGCTGCGAATATAATTAATACCCTGCACCTAGTCTTAATAGTGGCAGTAACTCTAGCACGGAGACATTATTGCTTCGTGGCCCAAGGAGAATGCTCATGCATTTCTGGGCTTAGTGTCATCTGTCAGGCAGATTGGCCTTGTCTGTGTGAAGGGGCATTATGCAGTCAGTTAAGGCAGTTGTTTCCATGCGTCTTCTGGGAAAGCGATCATTTTTCAGAAATATATTAGATGCATGGACTCTTTTTTTCAGTGCTCTATTGCTCTTTCTCTCTCTCTCTATGTATTAACTGGTGTACCGTTACAGCATTCCTAGTTTCTGCAGAGGCCACAGGGAATCTCTTATTATGTCTCATAGGCTACATTTTCTTCATCTGGGACACAAAAGGCAGAATATTTGCTTCCTGATGTGGAGCAGCAGCAGCTGCAGAGCACCTGCCAAGCCACAGTAAATGGCAGCATGGCAAGGTCTGGGATACTAATAAAAGAGCAGTCTCTGGGAGCCACTTCAACCTCGGTGGTAAATTAGCCACGAGGCTCTGAGCCTCATTCCCTGATTTGTCACTCACCAGAGGGACAGGGAGGACGTGTCTGTAACCTTCCCTGATTTCCCCCGACACAGTGGCAGTAGTTGACTGGTGATATGGATCTTACAGCAAGGAGGGACGGCTCACCAGGCTGGCACAGTTGTGTAAGTGTGTGGTTGGTTAGTTGGTTGGGTTTTTGTTACTTCCAGGCAAAGAGGTGACAAGTCTCTGGCTTTGGAAAGCTTTACCATGACCAGTAAGATCAGGAGCCACTGCTGCAGGTGTGAGGAGGCATGGCAGAAGACTAGAAGCTTTTATTAGCAGCGTGTATGTTTTTGAGGCAACTGAAACCAATTTCTACCGTGCAAAGGGTGAGTTGTTGTGGCCTGAGGGAGAACGGGAGTTTCTTCAGCTTTAAAGACTATGGTTGGTGTCGAAATAGCTGGAGCGATGTATGGAACATGTTTAGAAGAGAAATGGAAGAAACTCTCTTCATTTAGCTTGACTGCTATTTGCCCCCCTTCTCTACCTCTCCCACTGTCCAAATTCTCACAGGGAGAACAGGATTAGCATGTAACCAGAGATTTTTCTGGCTAAAATGAGATGTAGTTGTGGACAACCACCTTGTCCCCAGCTATCCTCACAACCCAGGTGTGAATAAATGCTGAAAGGAAGACAGATGCACACGCATGCACAAGGTAAAAGCTGTGGCTGTGTTTCTGTCCCACTTTAATAAAGAGAGAGTTGCTGGCTCACACTGTTAAATGCAAGTTCATAAATTGTGCATGAAATTACAGCATTTGTATGCAAAGTTGTGAGAACGTCACATATGGACATATGGCTGGAATAACTGCCAAGATACCCTGGTGATAAACACAATGCGTGTGCCTAGACAGAAACTGATTGAAGTTGATAGGCAAACTAGTATGCTACTTCTCTCTCAACCTCAAACAGGACAGCCTTAAAATATTTTCCCATGTATTTCTTCTATGCTGTTGCACCAAAAACTAGTCCTGAAAATATCTAGGATTTTTGGTAGAAGTATATGGTCTACATATAAACCAAAAAAAAGTCTCTTTACTCATGCTAACTAAAACATTTTTCTTCTCTTACAGATTTATTTTTCTGTGGCTCTTGAAATACCTGGGAAGTAGGAACGGCCTTTGAACTTTATCATATGGTAAGGCAATACTTTCTTCTTCTGCTCATTTTTCAGGCAGTTTCTGGTGGAGTCATATAAGAATATGGCGCTTTGCTGCTCATCAGAGCAGCATTGATCAATTCCTAGGGCACATATGCTACATATGCTACTTTAATGCTCTACTGCTGCGAACTATTGGAAGTCTTACTCAAAACAATTAGCTTTCTCTTGAAGAAACACAGTACAGCACCAACTTGTTTTGCTGTTGCTTTCAGTTAATTGGAACATATAAAGTCTGAATTTTATTTTTGGGCTGCGGTGTATTCTTGTTCCCCAAACCCAAGGCATGATGAAGAATCCCAAAATGGTGTTTTCAAGGCTAATAGTTAAGAAAGATAAGATAGTTTCTCCATCCCTCTTTGAACTAGAAGTAAGCTGTGGTTTCTGAAGGTCCATACCACAATGACTGATATGCCCAAGTGTGTACAAGCCGAGAAGGTGATACTTCCACCAAATCTGAGACTGAGATGCCCTCATAGATTTTTACTCATCAGCCTCTAGAAGGTACCGTTTAATGGAGGTGAGGGAGTATTTGTGTTTCTTTGTCGCTGTACTTTCCCTTCACCACATACATGTAAAGCATATTAAAAAGTTATCTCTATGCTTTCATATTTAAATGTGTATGTCGTATGTTTGCACTGCTAATTCCTTTTTAAAATTGCTTGATCTGCTCCTGTTGATTCATATTTATGTTTAATAGTCGGTTTCTTTACATGTTCAGCATCGTCTACTCTCTAAATGAATGATTTTAACAGTACTGGCACTAAACTAACCTGGAAAATTGCTTTTGAGATGAAAGGGGAAAAAATGGTCTGTAAATTAGTCTTCTGCGATCTCTGGTCAAAACAGAGTCTTGCTGAGTGACTTTAAAGAACAACTGGGCAAGGCAGAGACCTTGACAAATAAGCTTTCAGAAACAGTCCAGCTGTAATGCCTCTTCTACTCCATTAATAATTTTTCTAGAATATTTACTCATGTGTTTTTCCTGATATAATCACACAATTGCTTTCAGCATCCTGGTAGGCCTGGCTCAAAGCAGATTGCCAGAAAATGGCTAAATTATTAACTTTCATGTCTAGCACCATTTGGATGAAAATATGTGGTCAAACTGCTGGTTTTGTTCTTTAGCATAGCCCAGGAGAGAGCAAGTTTTTTTTTTTTCTCAGTTGAAGCACAGGATTTCAGAGGTCCTGTCAAGACTGCTCACTTTGATGAATGTTGTTGCAACCAAGTCTTTATATTAGTTATCAACAGTGCCATATCCAAGCACTTGCATGTTAGGATTGTGGCTGTATCGCTGATCACCTGAAATAGCCTCCACTGCTAATAAACTAATCTTTTTCTTTGGATGAATATATCTAAATCGTAAATCACCATGAATTTATACAGGAATGACCATAACGGTTGTTTCCACTTCCTATTTATAGCTTATATTCCTCCTATAGCTTACATCCTACCTTACATTCCTTGTGTATTGCAGGAGAAGCATATTTGCACCAGAATTTACTGAATCAAATACATCCAGTCTGCTTAATTATCTATTAAATGGAATACATGCTGCCTTTTTTAAGCTGGCTTCTCTGCTCCATTTTTATTTAAATCAAGCATCAATTTAGATTAACAAAATTAGCAGGCACACTGCATGTTCTACAGACTCACAGGTCATTGTGAAACCTTTTCAGATTCCAAATATCTGTAATATTTGTGCACTGCTGTCATAACATTACTTACCAGTCGTATGTTGGCCATATGAATACTATAAAATTAAACTTCTTTTGAAGTGATTGGCCATAAAGCATTCTTTAGACTTTTTATCTCCTTGGTACTGATGGCAAATTAAGCAGATACTCATCTGGGCATTCTTTGTGCTGATAGAAGTATTTTGTTGCAATTTGGAAAAAGGTGTAGTCATTAGTTAATAAGTTTTTTAAACCATGTTGTTGTTTTAGTGCTCAGCTCTTCACCTTGGAAGAAGAACAGATTTTCTGTGATAAATGAGAAAGGAAGTACTGCATCAATTCAGATTAAACAGTACCTGCACATGAGACAAAACTATAGTGTCAGGGAGCACAGTTTCAACATAGCAAGCAGAGAGCTGCGGAAAACCTACAGAATAAATGCAGACAGAAATATAGCCAGCAATATGGAAGGTTCCACTGAGCCCTATGGAGTCTATGTATTGCTGCCCCTATAGAGAACGCATCTCCGAGATGTCACTATAATTTGGAGGAACATCTTCCCTCATCAACTGCTGCACCAAAATGATGGGTGTACAGCTCCCCCTGCAGCCCAGCACCTTTTCTTCAAAAAGCATTGGGGTCACAAGAAAGGATGCGTTTGGCTTTTGATGACTTTGTCGTTGGAAAAGATGTTTTGCATCTGAGCCCTTCTCAGCAGTGGGGACTTGTTCTTGTCCGTAATGAACTTGGGGATTGACATCATTGCTCTTAAATGCATTAGGGATTTTGATCTCAGCTGAGGGCTTTTTTTTTTTTTTTTTTTTTTCATTTCAGTAAGTGTCTCAAGCCAAAGCTGGCTGCCTGCCTGCTGCTTATTGGAGCTCTTCCCAGGCCGCCTCATGTTTTTCATAGAGGAGTATATTTGTTAACTTGAAAAATACGTATGAAGATAACTAATGTTTCTCCTCTATCCCCTGTCTTCCTTCAGCACGTTTACCCACTGGTTAGTTCAGTGCTAACTAAAATAGCACAGAGAGGATCCCCCTGTTTTTGCTTTCCATTGAAATGACAGTGTGTTTCTTTTACCTGTGTCTACTTTCTGGCTGCATTCCACTCCTTTAGTTTGTGCCAGCTTTCTCCCCTCATTTCTGAAGCTTGTTTGTTTTGATTTGTATCTTTTTCCAGGAGAAGAGTGTCTCAGAAGTTGGAGGTCAAAGACAGGCATGTAGAATTTGGGAATTCAGTCCCCAGTACGGCTGTACAGAGGGTTCAGGGAGCAGCTTGTGGATGGAAAATTGAGAATGGTACTTTGGCTGCTCTGATTTGTTTTACCAAGCAACCCGCCCTGTTCCTGAACTTGCATGTGTAGGAAAATGGTCTTAGACACTAATTCTTGGTTTGTAAAGGTTTGCCCGTGCAGGCTAACAGGCGTATAAACTTAAAGTACCTTAGGTAAACCATATTACAGCTCTGTGAAGCCACATATTTAGAAAAAAAGTGGCCTAATTTAATTTCGCTTAATTCATTTCTGCAACAAATTAAACTAAACCAAATTCAGGTCGCATTTATTCTAGGCTTTTAATGTGGTTTAACTAATCCACTTGAAAGGATAATTCAGATGAATTTTCCTGAGTGTGCCATGTGGACGAGCCGTGACACACACACCACGCTGTCAAGTTATCTTCCCTCAGGAGACCGAAACATATAGTTATGGTAATGAACAACAAGTGACTGCATACAGAAAAAAGATCAGTTAATCAACAGCAGTAGGAGCATCGGGTGCAAATCAGAATCAGACAAGGCAGAGGAAGAGTTATGGTGTATGTTTTGCTGGGCAAATCTCCCACGTTGTGGCTTTTCTCACAACTAGCAAGCCCACCAAAGGGACTGATTACTGACCAGCTATTTGCTTGCTGGAAGGTGGCTCAGCTGAGAGAAAGAGCTAAGAAAGTAAGGGTTTGGGGACAGGTGTTGGAATCTTTGTTGTGATCAGGGGAAATTGCTTTGCACAGGAGAAGTAAATAAAATTCAGAGGCTGATCCAGACTCTGGGTGTGGTGTTGGCACTTCCCGGGAGAAGTAAGTAGTTTGCAGGGTTTTTGACTGAGTATTTCAGACATCTCCACTCCCCTTCCAAGTTGGGGCGTGAAGAAAACCTCAGAAGCACACCTTTTTGAAACACAGTTTTTGTGTTTTCAGCTAAAGGTCTGAATATAAATATCCAATTTGTGGATTATATATCTTGACATTCATTATATGAAGAAATTAAATATAATGCATTTCTACATTGAAGATGAACTTCAGTTCTGACCTTATCACTTCACTAAAGTACTGTTTTACTAATTATTACAATTGCTCCATCTTTATAGATGGTTAGCTCCGCTCTGGAGCAGGACCCATTTAAGCACAGGTAGGCACTCCTAGAAGAGGTAGCTGCTATTTTGTGAGGAGCTGCCAATATGGCCTATCAGAGAATTATGATATCCACACGATTTACTTTTTCTCGTATTTCTGGTAAGTTTTCCCTTCATCTGCCATTTGAGATACACCACCAGGAAAAGAGGAAGGTTTATGGTTGTTTCATATCAGAGAAACAGCAGGAGATGTACTTGCAGTTAATCTTAGAGGGGTGACTGATCAGGATATCTTGCCTTGTATGCTTTGTTTCTACTAAGTGAACCTTTGCACAGCAATCTATATGATGGATGAAAGACTGGAGGTTTTTTCTCTCTGTGTACACTGTACGAATTTTGTGTTTCTTTTAGAGCTTCTGCTTTTCTAACAAAGGACAAACGATGGAGGATTAGAAGGTTTGCCAAACCCATCATGACAGCATCCTTGGAAGCTGCCTGCTGGGCAGAGACAGGGGTATGGAAGGTCTGTGGGATCTTCTGTTGCAGGTCAGCAGAAGGCCACTTCTTGCAGTAGAGTCCACTTGCCTATCATTTGCTGGATTGAAATGGCCTTTAGTTTGCACAGGTATTCTGAGTGGGTGTAAAAGTCTACTTCCTAATAACTCATGGCAATAAATAAAATAGATAGAAAAGCAGGAGTTAAGCCTGCTTGCAAATAAATGTGTAGCTGCGGGTACATCTTAGCAGCTGGATAACAAGCGGAGTATGCTTTTCCTGGAGCCATAAGCGTAAAAATGTAAGAAGACAAGACAAAGCTACATGCATGTGTAATGCTAAAAATATCAAATTAGAGTCCTCGGGCTTTAGGTCAGTTGTTCGATAACAGTTGAAAGGAAATCCCTTCCCACCCCCTGCTCCATATTCTCTATGGATGGGTTCTTATACATGTACAGAACAATGTGATGCCATGCCTTTTAGTTAGGGCTTATAAATCAAAGTTAATTGCCTTTCTCCAAGCAGGTAAACTATTTCCAGTAAAGAATCTCCTCAAAGAGGAAGTTATACAGCCCACTCTCCGCAATTAAACAGCAAAAAGTGCAGCAAAGAAATGAAATTATGTATGGAGGACTTAGAATGTCCCCATCTTTGATGTAAATACATTTTTGTTTTTTTCAGAACAATAGGAATAAATTCAAAGAGGGGAAAACCTTGAAGCACTAGGTTAATAGTATTAACCCCCTCAGCTTTTTACATTTTTTTTCCATACAACAAAAATCTCTTTTCTCCCCTCTCCTTTGAAGTAAATAGTAGCTGCATTTTTTTTCTTTGCAGACTGAAGATGGTGAATTGAAACAGCCATAATCAGAGTGGCAGCCAAAAACAAGGGCATTTACAAAGGATAATTATTGCTTAGATTATGAATATCAACTTTCTATTGACATGAAAAAATTACGTCTTACAGAGATATTATAAGCATTGTCATTCACAATGAAGCATGACAGAAAAGATTTCACTCTCAGCTGCCTGTAGAATCAAATCACGTGAGCCATTCTTTCTTCAGAGAAATGTGAAGCTGAAAGTCAGAAGGATGCAGATTTCTATGCAAAAATAGCATCGTTTCCCTTCCTTAGGTGTGGTGCAACACTAGCGTGGAGAACTGCAATACAGGAACCAGAGGTGGGAAATGTAAAGTTCTCTGGGCACTGAAAGAATTTCCAATTCCCCGCACACTTGTTATCTGTCAGCCTCATTTGGTTAAGAATGTCCTTGCCAGGTAAGTGGGTTGGAAACTTCCAAAATACTTCCTCCAACAAGGGACTGAGATCCTAGATCTGAAATAGCATTTGTATTTCAAATGACAGCAGCAATGGCACCCCCAAAGTCCTAAGGACTGAGGAGGAAAAAGGTACACATGCATAGCCTTACGGTTCAGCTGAAAATAATGAAAGTATAATTCATATACTACATTTGTATATATGATATTCTAACATTCCTTTTGTGTGGAAAGTGGAAATAATGCATTTCCCCTGTCCTAGTTGTGCTTAAGTCTTGCTGTTACTGCTTACATAAACACCAAACTTATTCCATCTATATAGATGTTTTTAAAGGCTGTTACTAAGAAAAAAATGCTGAATGTTGTCATCCACAGCAATCGCACACAAAGTTTGTCATAAAGTTTATGGCCTCTCTTTGTCTAAGGCAGCATTCTTTGTGTGCTGTGGTCTGTAAGGCATTATAACTTGACTGTGATGTCAAGAAAAAAATCTCCCAGGAAATTTATAGGCTCATATATAACCACAAGTTAAAAATAGAGAAAGTAATAATTGAACATTCAAAGCAAGGCCTAATTTTGCTTAGAAATGAGAAGCAACACGACAACACTGCTTAAGATGGTCTGTGGTTTCCTTTCAAAAGCTTAGGTGGTCCTTCAAATGAAAGTTGAGAAATACTGGCTTTAGTTTACTCATTATTTACCACTTGTATTATTTACTTGTATTTACTGCTTCTAGCGCAGCACATTTTAACGTTTCCTGATCTCCAGAAAATTTAATCTGGCTTGTTAATTTTGATGATGTTTTCACTGCTGGCATTTTGAAACCTTACAGATCTGGGAATGGATGTGCAGAAGTTTCCCTCCAGTTTGTTCTATTCCACAGGTGCTGCACTTCTTGTCCACTACTCAGAAGCCTTTGGGGAGGCTTTGGGGTCTTTGGATGCCCAAGGGACAGAAACAACCAAGAATATACTTGCTCTCTGTGTTTGATGTGGTCCCAATCTTTAGGTTTTGGGTATTTGTATCAACTAAGTAGGACATGCCTTTGCCACCCCAAAACTATTTCAGCTCAACGGCTATCTATAAAATTTACCTTAGTCCATCTGGGGACTCCACCTAAGTCTGTGTCCAAAAGCGAGCAAGAGTATTCTCCCTGCAACATCCACATGCAGTGGGAGTTACTCATGTCCTGATGGAGGATAGTGGGATCCCCAGCATGGGTTGTTTCTTTCTTGGCATAATGTTTTATAGTGCTGAGGACTGGCCCGGGAGAACAATGGAGTGGAACTATATTTCTCCTCCTAAATGCTCTTTGTTGCAACTCTATTTAATGGCTTAAGTTTCCTTCTAATAAGTTTATGTGGCCAGTTCAGTGATGTGAATTTCTGTAAAGGTTGGGAAATCTTTTTTTCTATCCTATATATGGAACTCATTCTCTGGACTTCATGGCTGTTAGCTGTAATTTCACACAGTGTGATGCTTTAGATATGAGACAAAGAGGATCTGCTTTATTTGCTGTATAATTTATTTCTCTTTCATCCTTCTGTAAACGTGTCCTTCTACCTTTACCTGTCTGAAGTCTTTAGGGAGCAATCACTGTTCATCTATGAATTTCTTGCGGTGAATATGTGTCTTCCAGTTTACATTTCCATCATAACTTTTTAACCAAATTAGGCTGTGTCAGTTCTACGTTTTGCATTCCTTAGGATGTTTACTGTCTTCATTTTCTCTTGATTATTTTGTAAGAAAAAATGAAGCAATTTCTTTCTAATGAAACATCATGGTATTGGGAATTGTTTTTGATATTGCCATGCTGTTTTTTCTTAGCACAATTTATCACTGAAAGAATAGATATTTACTGAGTTGCTAGAAGTCTTAAGCGTGTGAATAATAGCATAAATTACCTTCTTGAGAAACATCAGTGAGACAAGACGATTAGAGGGAATGAAAATGTCTGCTTTGATAAATTAAAGTTGAACAATCTCAGAAAAGAATTTGTTGTCTGATTTTATTCTCAGCTGTATGTATAAATCTAGAGTGTGTTAGTAACGTCAGTGGTATTTATCCACATTTCCACATATCCACATGCATACTGAGAATACCACTGGCCACTGCATGATTAAGTACAACAGGACTGAACCCATGGGAGATGTCCTGTCTATCACTCTGTAACTTTGGTATTTGCCTGGGTAATATTAGAAATACTGAAGCTCTGAAAACAGATTTTTCCTGCTAAGCTGGGTATTTTTCATAGTAGAAGAACTGAAGTCAAGTTAAAGAAGATAATTTAATGCTGGAAATAGTCCTAGCAAATTGCCATAGGATCTCCCACATTACTCTTCAACTATAGATTGACAGTATTTTTCTAGTAGAAAACTGATATACTGGAGTTCTTGGAGAATGAGTGTAAAGATTATTTAAAATGATCAAAGCATTAAAAATATGAGTTGCAAATTTCAATTCTTTGAAGATTTTAAAGGTAAAGTTTTAACTTTAATTACTTATGCTCTTGGGTGGTTCTAAGAACAGTTGTTGTACATACAACATCAATAAAAATTAAAATGAAATGAAAAGGCAAGGCTACCATTATAAGTAAATCAAGTATTCTAACCATTAGGTGTAACACTATCTCTTATTCTTCTCTTTCCGCTGTTAGTTAAGAGGATGTTCTCTGCTGTCTCCCCACATGCTTTCCTTAGATTATCCAATGTGAAAAGCATCTCATACACTCTGTGACAAGGGCCTCCCAGACGAAATTCCTTACTGGTAATGTACATATTGTGACCATGTTGTACGCATGATGTAGCCTCTTTGCTTCTCATTTAGTGAAACTTAAGATTCAAACAGGTTGGGCTACTGTGCCGCACAGCACTTTGGCTCATAATATCTGCCTAGTTTCAACTACATCAGTCTTACTGAAAAAGCAGTTGAGTTGAGCTATGTCTCCAGCAAATTATGAAAACGCTGAAATGTTGGATTACTCACAACCTGCTGCATACGGGTCTCCCTTCCAATTACAGTCAAGTACATATATACATTACCTTAAGGAAGGAGGACAGCTATAATGGAAAGATAATAACAACACTTCTAAGAAGACATTGGAATATATATATAGCTAGAACTCAACCTGGC
>NW_009222737.1:0-34671 GCF_000690835.1 Fulmarus glacialis
CGCCCCGCCCCGCCCCGCCTCGCCGTTAAGGCCGCTTCCAGCAGCCTGACGTTTGGAGGAAGCCAGCTCAGGTGTTAGTGATGGAACACCAGAGACTGTCCACTGCCTTCACACAGGGTCTGATCTAACTGCAACAAACTAGAAAACATTTTTTCTTCCCTCCCCTTGAACATTTTTTTGCGTTTTTTTCTAGAAAGTAGTTTGATTTGAGCTTCATAACCAACATGCCGGGGAAATTGAAGGAGCCTTTGAGAGAAAAGGCTATTTTGAGCCCTTGCATCAACATGGGAAATGAAGAGCTGTGCAGAAATGTAAAATGGTTCTCTTTTAATAAAGAGGTTTCCTTGTATGAGCCGAGTGGGAACTTCCAAGACACTAAAACCCGGAAAATGTTAGATGACTGCTTAAACCCACAGCCCAGAACTACGTGAGAGATCCAACACCTCCCTTCAGCCAAAGGCACGTCTGGTAAAAATGCCTCCGATACTTATAAAGGATGGGAGATAAAAAGTTTCACCTACTGCCTTGAATAGAAAAGATTTTACCATTTAAGTAACAGGTGAATTTATCTGCTCCCTACAAATGAAGTGAGCAAGGATGAATGTGAATCTCTACAAGAAGGCAGCAGAGCAAAACCAGAGTTCAGGGGCAGGTACGCACGCGGGCTCTGGATGCCGCGATGGGAGCCAGCAGTTTTTATGGTGCTGCTGGCCAAAGAGGGGACCCGAGGCTAGCCGTGGAAACTGTGGACCAGTTGTCTCAAGGAATTTAGGTCTGACTGCCCTAGCTGAAGTTCAGTCTAGTTCATGTGTGGGTGGTTCCTCCAGATTTAGCCTTCAGAATCAACTGAAAGTTATCCCTGAACTCCCCTGTAATTGCTGATTTCCGGAATAAACACAGGGGCAGAACACTCCCTGTCTTTCTCAGGAATTGTTGTGTTCTGTTTTAGTAACCTCTATCCTCTGAGCAGTTGCATTATTCAATTATTTGGCACGCCTACGATATGTCAGTAGAGGATTACTAGGGATAACTTCTGTCATTGATGCACCATTTTAAAATGGGAAGCCTAATAAATGCACGCGGTGCTGGTCTCCTGCCTCTCTTCTTCTGTGGCAAACAAAACATCTTGATTTTCTAAAAGGGCACAGGTTAATGTGTGACAAATAGAAAACCGTTGAGGATTGTTCGGGATATTTCTAAACAACAGTGATTTTTATAATCCTACATGCTATGCTTTTTCAGGGACATCAAAACTTAGTAAGTTGAGAGCTCTGGGCAAAATGAGTCATTATTCTGTGCTAGAGGCTCTTTAGAATGGATGGCAGAGCGGTTAAGCCATTATTAACTAACACACTCCAGCAGCAAGCACAGTTACAATGCAGGGAGTTCAGTGTACCGTGTTAAGTACAGCTGAACTCTCTGAATTGAGTCATTACTCAACATCTTCTACAGTGTTTCACTTAGAAGCAGAAATTGGCAGTGGAGTCAGATGTTTCTTGGATACAATCCTATATTCTTAGCAAGAATGCAGAAAACCCTTTTTTTCCCTGAAAGCAGCTTACATAAAACATATAGAGAATGACTCTTTGTTTACAGCTCTATAGGTCTTTTCCAGATAGCCCTGAAGGTCCCTCAGTGATCCTCAGGACCACACTTCTAATGGTATCGTGTCCTTTTTTCCTGCTCCTATATGACTTTTACTGCCTTTAGCTCTTTGCACTGTGTGGTTTCACTTGGATCTTTTCTGGAAGGAGCAAGCACATGTGCCAGTATGTGATGGGAGGCTCCCGGCGTGGCACTTATCTGACTTCCATAAAGAAATTTAATGGTTTTTTACAACTGACTAAATAGAAGGCAGTATGACAACTTTAATGTGCCTCATTACAACACAACAAATAAAGTTCTCTGCAGACAGAGCACTAAGGTAGGAAATAACAAGTTGGGATAATGTAACAGAAAATAATGGACAATGGGAAACATAAATGGAAACTAGCCAAAAAAAGACATTGAATAATGTGTACCAAGGTATCTGGAAATTGTACCAAGGTGCCTAGAAAACACTGAAGTCTATCACTTACTAAGGTTCCAAGCAAGAGTATGATGGTAGCCTTCCTTGGAAATTAGTCATTTATAAATATGTGTCATGTTCTGCAGTGGTGGCAAGCCACTGTCCCAAATTGCAGCTCCAGTCAGGCTGCATTGGTGAGAGAATAGAGAATTTCTGCATTTACTGAAAGTGAAAGGAGGCATAGAGGTTCCTTCCTAACAGTTATGAATTCCCATCTTTTTTAAATGAAACCTCCTAAGCCCGAGCCTGGTGGTGTAACCTCTCACGTGCACCACACAGCAGGAGGGTGCACCTGTGTCTTAGGCAACCTCACCTCAGCAATGCTGAATAATTGGGCATCAATTCTGACAGCTATTCTGCAGGTAACGTGTGTGTGCACACTAGCGTGCACGCTTGCATGCACGTGTCTTTGTCCCTCGTGAGCCAGAACTTGGCACTTACCGGCCTGTAATACACTCTTGTAATACCATCTTGGCTGCATCCCAAAAGGAAGGATGGAGTGACACTCAGACCATAATGGGATTGCACAGTGGGGGAGAATGACCTGCCTTCTAGCAAGCAGAGTAAGCAGCGCCCACTTGGCATGTGTGAAGGTGTGTAATGACACAGATCCCAGAGCCCCACCAGTCTGCCTCTCTGTACATCATCATGAACTGGCTGGAATGAAATAAGCCTTTCCCTGAGGGACAGAATGCTCAAGACAACCAAGGGATGCACTTGGAAATCCTTTACTGGTATGTACTTCTTATTTAGTTTGCTTTGTTCCCTGCAGTATGCCTTTCAGAGTTAACAGACATCAGTGACTTAAAGCTACAAATCTGCTTAGAGGAAGGGAAGGAGGTTAGTGTAGACAGGAGGGCTTCTGAATGAACAGTTTAAATTGCAAATTGTTATATCCACACCACCTCCCTTCAGAAACCTAAAAAAAACCCCCTAATTTAACATAGAATGATGCTTGACATCTAGGACTGGGTGATGCAGAAATGACAAGGCCACTTTGATTTAGCTGGAGAGGAAATGTGAGAAGTAGTGCCATGTGCGAATTAAACCCTTTGATCCTGACATCAATCTCTTAATTAGAAAGCTGTCAGGAAGAGGCAGTTTTGTAAACACATGTCTATCTGGACAGACCTATTGCTCTGAATAACAGCAGGATTAAATTCACCAGGGATTATCCAATTTTAATTTGTTGCATTTCTCAGTGCATTATTCATCAGTGAAGACCTTACTACAAATTATCCCTAATTACAACTACAAATGTATCTGTGCCCTGCACAGTCCCTCACCAAACTGTCTGCAGCAGTAAGCAGAATCCCTCACTCCTGGAAAGCTCCTGTCTTTCCCCATTCCCACAGCTCAGCGACTCCCCAAACCTGAGCTCTCCCCATTCACTCACAGGCACTTCTCTGAAGAAGCCTTTAGCAAGCCGCCTGCTCCTCTCTCATCAGGTACATGTGCTTTACAAAGCATCTGGGCAGCTTCCGCTTCGTATATCAAGTCTCTACTCCTTCAGCTTATGTTTTCTGGCTCTTGAGTATGTCTAGACTTAACTGTGGAAAACCATCTCTCTTCCAATATGTATTTCAGCAGTACAGTGAGTTGTGCTTTTTTTTCAGACTACCTTGAGTTTCCATCTCATACAGTTTATATACTGTACTAGAACAGAAATACTGTACTTCTCTCTGAAATAGCACCCCCACTGCGCCTTGATCACAAGTGTTAAAAATGTATATATTTTCAGAATGAGATTCTCTGCCTCCGAACATGCTCCATTTGGAATTTCAGCAGGTATGTTTCATTTGCTGAAGAAATATGCATGGCACTTTTTTCCCTGCAGTCTAATTACACAAAAAGCTTTGGTTTTAGTTATCTGCCTTGGTAGTACAAAGGTATGTACTTTGATTTATTTGCCAATATTTGACCTTCATCTAAAAAATTCAGTACCTGAAATTTTGTTAATCACATACAGCATATAGACTTCTTCTAAAAACGGTTGTATCAGAAATAAAAGTCTGCTGAAGAAGTACTATGAGGCAAAATCCTTGAGTAAGAATGATTTGCACAGTTAGAAACTTAGAGAAAGCTCTCCTCTCTACCTTGTGGTTTCCTGCCTCTCTCTAAAAGTCTACGAGCCCTGAAGGGCCTTTGCTCTATTTCTGCACCTGTATCTTCATTTCTGCTATAAAACTTAAACAAAAAGCTCAGGTAATGAGGCTAATATTAAAACACAAATATGTAACGTAGATAAACACACATTACTCCCAACTATTTATTGCTATGCTCGGATGCTTACCTCTGATTTGGATATGGAACTACAGCAGGAGCCCCAAGAATCTGTCTCACGGGGGCTTTTTGTTGTCTTTCCTATCGTACAGTGCAGCTGTAACGAATATGTAACGTAGATAAACACACATTACTCCCAACTATTTATTGCTATGCTCGGATGCTTACCTCTGATTTGGATATGGAACTACAGCAGGAGCCCCAAGAATCTGTCTCACGGGGGCTTTTTGTTGTCTTTCCTATCGTACAGTGCAGCTACATTGAACCTAGGAAACAAGAAAATAAGAATTAAGGTATTAGGTATACTAGCACATGTTCACAATTATTGCACGTTTGCATTTGCATGTTTAGTAAAGGGCATACAGAATAGTGCACAGCGAGGCAAGCCCCCTGCTGTGTACAGTGCCCTGGAGGAGGGTTTTACAGGTGGGTTAAGGTAGACGGAAAAAACCTCACCTGGGCTCGCCATTAGGGTTGAAATGTGCCTGACTCCTGGGTCCTTGCTCTGGCTGGAGAAACCCTTTATCTGCCTCACCACAGGTATACTGCACTTCTGTTTCTTTCCCAGACATCACGTCTAGTGCTGGAATTTAACAGGATAGGCAAGAAGGACACAGGATTACTGAGAGTACATGTGGAGCAACCAGAAAGAGGGAAGCTCTTGGCCATCCTGTCCTAATTTGGAAAGAGAGAAGTGGGCAGATAGGGAGTTAACACGCACCTAGATGCTGGAACACAGGGACAGAGTGTTTGTTGGGAGAAAAACTAATGATAACAAAACCAGGAAGTTTTAAACAAATGGATTAGAAATCCCAGTCCCTTTATAGGCATGTATGACTATGAATTTCAGTTAAGTGTCATGAGTTTATTTTGCCTTCTGCTCCAGGTATTGTGAAACACAGCCCATACAGGACATAGGCTGATGTGCATTTTCTGACCTTGCAGAAAGAAAGATGAGAGATGAGGGCCTGATTTTTCTCTTATCTAACAGGATGACTCCAAGAGAACCCCAGGGAAGTCAGTGGTGTTGGAGCAGCATAAGACCAGCTGCTAAAGGGTTTTCTTCTCGGAGTGCTTTCCAGAGGTCTGAAAGGATTCAGGCACAGTGGAGAGATTGAAGTTTAAGGTTCACCCAGGCAAGAATTAGTCTTCCTGCTTACTTGATGCCTTACTTGGAAATGACATATATGCTGAACTGGGAGCAAAGTCCTGTAATAAATAACCGTGCTTCAGTCATTTCCTCCTTCGTGCAGCGGAGAACTGGCACTTGGTGAGGGATCCCTTAATGGCACCAGTACCAGTTTCACCTTTCTTTTCCTTCTTACTCCAATGCTTATAAAAAAGAGGGAACTAAGCTGCAGAAGCCAGACAGTGAAGATTTCTTCTGGAGAGGTAATTTCCCATCCTGTGGGGTGCAGTTTTGCTTACAGTGCTGTATTACTTTGGAAAGAAAAGCAAAAGAGAGAGCCAGGTGTTGTCAGAAAGCAGCCATTCAAGCAGGTGGGGGGCTGGCCACTTACGACTTAACTGGGAATAAGCATTTTAAATGTTGAAACTGTGTATCCTGGGATTATACAGGATCTCCTCCCTATATGTCCATTCTTGGCTGCTATCACAGACTGGATCCGGAGCTAGCTATATCTTTGATGTGACGCAGATGGCTGCGCTTCGTGTTTGCACGTACCACTCCCTCTTTGTTCAGGGAAGACATTTCTGCTTTATTGCAGTATTCTGGTTTCTGGCGCAGGTGAAAAAGTATCTGTCAGTTGTGAGTCACTGTGGCTGACCGTGGCCCATCTTTGGCCTATGTTTGCTAAGTACCATGCTTGTGTACCACCTTGCATCGCTGATAGTAACAGGTCATCACATTCTTGAAGTTAATACGCAGATCCGGTTCCTGAGTCCTGAGGACTTCACCATAAGAATAACTGATTATGAAAGACAGAAGTTCCTTCCTGAAACCAACAGAAAAAAACAAGCAGCCAGAAAGAACACATTCATGTTGCATTGCTAAATTTCCGTAGATGTTGTGCTACAAAATGGAGAATTGTCTTGGTTACAGATGAGCTCTGGAGGTTGCCGTGTCTCACAGGGAAAATCAGTTCTTAATATAGTCAGCAGGTGTTGTGTTGGGGACACAGCCCTTGCAGTTTCTCCATGTGCCAGCTTTTGTTATTAACTGTGACATTCCACTTCTCTTCTTGTTATTGGGTCACCTATGTGAAAATCACATTTAAAATTCCTGCTTTAAAATGTGTGTTCGCATTGGACTTCTACGTCAGCAGTCTGTCATCTCTTGAAGTTTCTATTTATTTTTCACTTTGGGATCACAATACATTTTGTAATTTTGATAATTAGTTATTTTCAGTATATCTTATGATGACTTTAAAGTGGTAAGTCATTCTGGGCTTGCTTAGAAACCCTCTTCAATCCATGCTACTGTATAGCCCTTTATAGCCACAAATAGGGCACAAAGATCTTGTAGCTTGTCAAGCACTTCCTAGTTTCCATTTTGCTACCCTAATAGCCCTCCTTACGGTTAGGAGATTGGTGTAACCCACACCAGTGGCAGTATCTTGCTTACAGGAGTATAATTGTTCCTTCCATTTAGTCTGAAGAAAAGGCTGTTTATGCACCCATTGATTTTAAATAAGACCATGATTTATGGAAGCTATTTATACCTTCCCAAATAACATGGATAAAAAAAAGTGGGCAGCTATACGAAAGCAAGTGATAAAATGAGGCCGAATTCTCTTACTGCAACGTTTTCTTCTAACATTGAAGTTATTAAAACAAGAGGGAGAAAACAGTGGTATCCCCAAACTTCACCTTGAGTTTTTTTTAATGGTAATCTTCATTTTTCAAGAGCATGAATTTCCAAAAATGCGGTGGTGACTTGAAACACTTTTCTGATAATTTAGTTGCAAATTTCTAAATCTCAGAAACTTGTATAGCTCTACCATAAAATGAAGATATATCATAAAATGATTTAAATGATTCAATCAGAAAAGTAATGAAATCTGGGTACTTCTCAAAAAGATATACCATCTATATTACACAGAATTGTAAATAGTTATCAGAAATTTTAAACATAAGATTTTAAAGCCTTTACACATGATAGAAGAAATCTCAAGGATTTCAGTGAAAGTATTTATGAAGTATCCCATTAATCACTAATATTAATGATACTGCAAACTGGGATTTTGATGATTATCTGTATAGCATAGGTAGAAAACGGAACTTTCAACTCAGTTAATTTCTGGTTTTCTTGTTTTGCTCAAACTTTCCAGAGAACCAAAATCTAGACAAGCATAATTTAGGGCCAGAATAAAATAACTTCTCAAAAGGCTATGAGAAAATAAGAAATTTGCATTTGAGTGTCAAGATAAAACCGGAGCAGGTATCTCTTTTCTTCATGGGGGATGTTCCGAGAGGTCACGGACTTGCCTGGAATAAGTGCCAAAGATCAATTTCTGGTCCTGTAGTGTCCACTCATCTTCTTGTAAAGTAGTTTCCAAGTCGTTTGCTGTCCAACAGGAATGTACAGAAGGGATGCAGATGATTCAATATGTCCTCATTGAGCATGAGTTGTAAAATCTGTTTGAGATAAAATGCTAAGAAAATGTCATTGATAACAGATCATAAAAGGGTAAAAATAGAATTAAGTTTTGGTCCAAGGTTAGCATTTTGTGGAGCATTTTGCTTATTCCAAGCATTTCATTTTTATTATCAACTTTGAGCTGAGCCTTTTCTCTGGGTGTGCTGGAACAATGGATAGAGGGAGACATCCTTTAGAGAAATGGAGAGAGCAGAATGGATCACACAGCTCTGAGAAGTTTGTGAATATGAGGCTGTGGAGACCTGGGCTAATAACTGATGTCTGCTGCACCCAGCAGCTACTGAATCACAGGTTACTCAACAGCCTTAACGTGCAGGGATCACTCCTGCTAGTAGGAAGAGATAACAGGGAAAAAAACCTGTCTGGAACTCTGGGAACATTTAAAGGGAACTTTGCAGAGTCTTTGCCTGTGATTTCCCACACACAGCAGCCTTCCCGCTATAGCAAGAATGGGAGCCAGCAAATCACACCTAGTCCTGGAATCACTCCCAAAATCCAGCTGCAGTAGCCTATGGGACTTGGCTTCTGAAGACTTTGGTTCCTTGGTTGTTCCAAGGATCACAGCCTAAACAGCATCATCCCTTAATCAAAGCACTGGTGTAGATTTCTGGCCACCAGTCTTTTCACTATTATGTTCTTGATAGTGAGCTCCTAATTTTGTTGCTATTCCTTTCTATTCCTTATTTTGCTGCTCCTGCCTTCATTGCAACCCCTCCCATTCCAGCCAAGAAAGGTGAACTCTAGATCTCCGTTTCTATATGGTGGTAGGTTCAAGCTGTGAGAGTCTGAGGGAATTGAGCAGCTCGGCAAAGTATGAATTAAATCTGCGTCACTGGGCTAGCCACTCGTAGGAACTGAACTGCTGGGTCAATGGACCAGCCAAAGGTAACTATTGTGCATCGAGTTACATTACATTGTGGGGGTCTTTTTATTTGTGAGCCAAACTTGAAGTTCAACCAATAAATGTGCCTAGCATTTGATTGAGGGAACTATTCAGTATGAAAATGTGCACAGTGACCTCTTCAAGGTTAAGAGCATCTCCAGGGTTATGTGGTAGAACTCAGAGCAGACCACCACCCCAGTGCTGCAGGTTCTTTGCTTTGGGTAGATGGTTTCATTCTTTCTACATTGGGTGTAGCTTATTATGATCTCTTCTGCTTTAACAAAATCCATAAACACAATTATTTTAAGGCATTTTGCTGTTATTTTTTACAAGGAAACATCTCAAGGAAACCCCACTGTCTATTGTGATCAAAGCCTGAGCCCTTTTCTGGCCTAACGTTATGTTCTTCTTGGCACTTGCAGGTTACATACAGTGATCTGAAACATAATGGTGGTTTTCAGAAAGGTAAGTCCTATTCTTTGCTGTGATTTACCGATTAGCCTGGGGCCCAAAGAGGACAAAATTACCTTAACGTCATGGTTCAATTCAAAAGGAAGTAGCAATAACCCAGTATCAACAAGGTATAAAATAATATCAATCTAGACTAGAAATGCAGAGGTGTCTTGCCTAGCCCAGCTGTGCTCATGCTGAGCTGGTGACCTCTGTCACAAGGTGTGGCACTGAAACTGCACAGATTACCTCTGGAGTTTTATTCAATGCAAACGTGAGTCTGTAACATTCTTCATAACCTTGTGCAATGTTTATAGATGCTTTACATTACAGTTGTTTGGTTTTAAATGTAAGCCCATGAAGTATTTTGAGAGGAAAAAGAAACAATTTTTCAGTAAAAACCTTGAAACTTTGACAGTAAATGCTACAGCAGGTAACAAAAGTTGTATACGACAAGACACTCAGCTAGAAAGCCAGTTCATACCCATTGAAGGTCTGACCTACAGCTTTGTTCAGTTTTCATTCCAGCCATTACAGTAAAGCTTTCTGTTTGAATCTGTATTAGTGCCTGGAGCAAGAGAAGGTATTCCTGGGGGCTTGGAGTAGGGGAGTATAACCAGGACAGTAGCGCAGGCAACACCAAGATGCTGCTCGTTTGCTCATTCCTAGGAAAGGGCAGCCACAGCTCACACCTTCCTCCAGTGACAGCAGAGCAGTTCTTGCTTGCTAGCTCTGCAGAGAGGCAGGATGTTGCCATGCCTCTACAAATGTGAAGAGAGGAGCTGGGCTGAATAAAGAATGCTTTTTTTTTTTTCCAAAGAGAGATCATGGATGCACTCGCATTTCTAAATGATTTCAGCTATAGCAGAAAGAATATATATATAAAAACCCTTGCAACAGAGCCCTCTACATTTTCAGGCATCTAGTCTGTACATCTGTTTGGTTTTCTTTTTCCTAGTAATGTCTATGTTTTCAAGCATCTCTTCTGAAAGAATACCATAGCTAACCTGAGGCTGCCAAGGCACTTTAGCAGCATTCACTGTGCCCCCTCCAATCTCTGGGAAGTAGTGGACTGAGTAATCGCTGTCCTTGTAAAAGGTGTTGCCTCATTTCCTCTTGTGAGACAGCTTGGTTTGATGACTTGTCCAAAGTCATGTTCCAGGTCAGCTGTGGAGCTGGGAGTAGAACTCAGAGGTCCCAATGCTGTAACTGTTAGACTGTGTTGCCTGCGAGCAGTAAGAACTTATCCAGTTAAACGCTGCTAAAGAAATCAAATCACTAAAAAATTAAGACCAAGAGATGTATGCCTGTGAGCTACATGGCATCAAGTATGTCACTGTACTTGACGATAGCTCTTCTTCTCCCCAGGGTGATCATGTGTGGCTGGACACTCACCCAAAGAGTGAATTTAATGTCCCTATTGGGGCAGTTGTGAAGGACTCTGACTCAGGACGGATCTTGCTGGAGGATGACGAAGGCAAGGTGGGCTATGCTATAACTTTCTGTAAAAGATGAACATAAAATTTAAAAGTACAAAGTACAAAAGAATGGCCCTATTGGGTCAGACCAAAGCTCCATCTTAGCCAGATGGTCTGACTTTGATAATGTCTGGTAGGATATACTCTAAGAAAGAATATAAAAATAAGGCACTAGGGTGCCTAGTATCCCCAGGTCCCAGCACTGTGAAGATTTAGAGCTTCCTGAGCTAGAGGTTATATCTATGTAATTAAGAAAAGGAAATGGATAGGCTCAAATCCCTAAATTTGGTGGAGCTTTAGGTGAAATCACGATCCCACTAAAGTCAGTCGGGGTTTCATCCCTACCTCATACAATGTTGTGGCTGTGATGACCTGACAGAGCTGCGCTCTGACCAGTGCTAAATTTTGTGATGTCCAGAACCCACCTGAATGGCTTCATCCAGTGTTTTAAATCACCCGGTCCTGGGGAGCAGCAAACCAGTCAATTTCTGTAGTTCAGTCAACTGTTTGTTAGAATATGCTGGTTTGAGCATGGATTATGCTGGACCTCACTCTGGTCTAACACAGCTCTTCTTTGTTTGCTTCTGAGCGACAGCATAACACATTAAAGCTGATGCCTTGCCTTTCTCAGGAGCACTGGATCACGGCTCGGAATATGCACATGGTGCACCTGATGCACCCCTCCTCTGTCCAGGGAGTGGAAGACATGATCCGCCTCGGGGATCTCCATGAGGCAGGCATGGTGCACAACCTCCTCATCCGCCACCAGGAGCACAAAATCTATGTGAGTGCCAAGGTCACCAGGCGTCGTACTTTCAGGAACGACCTCTACTACACATTTAGTGGAGTGACCTGAGCAGCCTGCAAGCCTTTCATACATGGGGCCCTCTGCTTCCTTTACTGCTTGAAGGTGCCAAGGAGGCACAATATAGCTTTTCTCTTCTTTCACTCGAGTACTTCGGCTGTGAAGAAGAGAGCTAATAGCAGTCTCTGAAATCACAGAGATATCCATAGGTAGTGACCCTGCTTACTTTGTCCTAGAGTGATCATTTCCACAAGTGACTGACAGTTAGCTAAGTCCAGCCCATGTTACAGCTTAGTGCTGCTGTTACCTGCAGCTGTGACACAGGATCAATCTAACTGGTACACAGTGACATGATTTGGATTGTCCTCCAGTCCAAGTCAATATTTACTTGATTTTGATGTAATGAAATAGATGAAGAATAAATCTGGATATTTAGGACATCTGGTTTCATTTCTTGTCCATTACAGGTTTTATCTGTGAGTGAGCAATTTGGCATTTTTAGTTTCTTTGTTCCTTATCAGTTCGTAATATGATAATAATATTCAGGTTTTTCCATGCTTTGCCTCCCATGTTATATACACTACAAGAGAGGAGCTGCCTCTTACAACACAGATGTGGTGAGGTTTAGTGTAAACAAGGACTGATTTTATAGATGCTGCAGTTATAACTACCAAGATTTGTGTATAGACCTGTTATATTAGACTCTAGCAGTCTGCAGTTGTCTTATGTAGAAGTTCTTGAACAATATTATTGCCTTGCATGTCCAAAGCCTTCATTTCAATGGTGCTGTCGTTTACAAATATTACTAAACGACTGTATGAGTAACACAACCATAAATTTGCCCATTAGCAAAGTTCAGCTACATCTGCACTAGAACACAAAAGCAGCTTAACAAAACACTACAAAACAGCTTATGATAACACACAAAAATGCCAGGTCAAATTGGACTTTCTTGTGCTCTACCCTGAGACAGTGAACTGAGCTGTGATTTGGCAAGGAGATTATAGCTAGCATTCTTCCTTTTGCAAAAACCTCCACAACCTGGGATATTTAATAGCAGCTTATAGTGAGGAACCAGGCTCTCAGCCTCACCTAAGTGCTGCTGTGGATCTCCCAGGCTTCCCACCTGCCTCTGTTTAGATTTACATTGCAAGTGGCTTTGGTTGTATTCTTGTTTGCAGGTTTGCTGCCTAGAGGTAATGCTCATAACTGTTTTCCAGACTTACACAGGATCAATCTTGGTAGCAGTGAATCCATACCAGCTGCTGCCCCTCTACACAGTCGATCAGATCAGACTGTACTGTAACAAGAGGATTGGAGAGCTGCCACCTCATGTCTTCGCCATTGCAGACAACTGTTATTTCAATATGAAGAGGAATAAGAGAGACCAGTGCTGTGTGATCAGGTGACTGGACTGAGAGAAGACGAGTAGCAGAAACCAAGTCTGACATGTTTTTGGGGCACCTTTGTGGACACAGGAGACCTTCCAAATGGAAGGTCTTCATTTTCAGTTAGGGCTGCAAAAGGTAGAACATAAGCAAAGGATTTCTGAAGTCCATTGTTTTCCCCCAGAATCTTTGAATGTGGTGATACATTCTGCACATGGTCACTACATAAAGAAACATAAAATATGAGCCTGTGTGATGTAAGGCTATCTTTTACCTTGGGGACATGATACTTAAGTTACATGTATTTTCTGAGAATAGAGATTTCCTGGAGAGAAACCATCTCTGCTAACCTGAAGATGAAGGGAAGTTTTCTTCATCCTATAGACACATAACATGTATCCATTTTCTGTTAATCATCAATGTGAAGAACCAGATAGTCTCATTGAAATAATATCTGATTATAGCTGAGGCAACTCAGTTGATGTGGTAAGACTAGCATTGAAAATCTGGTAAGGCATTAAAAAAGAAAAGCAAGTGGTCATTTAATTTGCACTGGTACAGAATGTCTTCCATGGATTTGCTTGTTTTTAATCAGTGGGAGAATTTAGTCCTCAGCCTAAGTCTAAAAAACAACTTAAATTTTAGCAGATAAGATGATGAAAGACTAAAATTCTCCAGCCCTCCATGAAAGACAGTCTGATCTGCCAGTCACAGGGTAAATATAAGTGGGATTTTTTTTTTTTAACTTGGTCTGCCATTTTGCCACCCTAGCCAAAAACGAAGAAAGGAAACCTGTAATGATCTTGTTTCTTACTGCAGTGGAGAATCTGGAGCTGGGAAGACTGAAAGCACAAAGCTAATACTACAGTTTTTGGCAGCTGTCAGTGGTCAGCATTCCTGGATAGAGCAGCAAATCCTAGAGGCCAACCCCATTCTGGAAGGTGGGTTTTTTAGCAAACATGCCTGATTTACCACCTTTATCTCAGGATTTTTGTATCAGGTTAAAAACATTCAGAAACAGATCTTTGAACCATTGTATTTGCATAACTGCTAAAACCCCTGAAACACTGGTGACACAAGGTAGAAGTTCTCTATACTTTTCTGCCATGTCCCCATGAAGTCCAGAGCAGCTCCCACGCTGTAGGAAGAGTGCCACTATAATATGTAACCCGGAACTGCCAGGAGCACAAGAGTCCTTGGGAATGCAGAGCCCAAGGCAAAGACCCCTAGTTTAGCATTTGCACCAGATAGTGGCAAAGTGACTGGCCAAGCATGGATGTATCTATAGGGGAGCTCCCTGAGACACCCATCTTTCTCTGTAGAGGGATCAAATGTGTTCCCCGTAAGTCCTTCTGGAGGTCTTCAGACTTGCCCAGCTCTCTTGGCTTGCCAGATATAGGCCGCATTTGGGTCATTTGAATATGTCTTTTAGGACCCAATTAATCTGGATGTACAGAATGCCTGCCTCTCTCTTTAGGAGGCAGCCTGAGACCAGACATTCTTCAGTGCTTGTCAGCACTGTCATTTGGAACACAATGTGTAAAATACTAGCAGCAAAAAAGAAGGGCAAAAAAAATAGACTTGATGTTTATTAACTGCAATAATCCAGGTACTATCTCTGTCCCTTGCCCACCAGCTTTTGGAAATGCCAAGACAATTCGAAATGACAATTCAAGCCGCTTCGGGAAATACATTGACATTCACTTCAACCAAAATGGTGTGATAGAAGGAGCCCGGATAGAACAGTTTCTTCTGGAGAAGTCCCGGGTTTGCCGGCAGGTGAGGGCGTTGGCAGGCATACGTTCTGCCTGCTCCTGTGTTACAAGCTTGTGCTGACAAGGCTGTCCATTGGCCTATTTCTTTCAGGCTCCAGAGGAGAGGAACTATCACATCTTCTACTGCATGTTAATGGGGATGAATACAGAGCAGAAAAAGATGCTGAATCTGGGCACTGCTTCGGAGTACACTTATCTCACTATGGTAATAGTTTCTGCTTTCTTCTCCATTATCCCTCTGCCATTTGCTTCTCCCAGTGAGCAATTACAATCAATAGGAGCTGCAGATGGGTAGTTACCAAATATGAACAGTCCTTTCTTTAGAGTACCAGAAGCAGTAACAGCAAAAGTGCTGTGAGGCTCAGTTTCAGAGACTTACTGTAATGTCCACCAGTAGGAGGCAGCTTGTGGCAGTTCAAAGCTTTCTATCAGTCAGACTTAAGAAACATAAAGGACACACTAAGCATGTGGGACATATCCCCCACTTTCACAGGCACTCAGATTTGAGATGAATGCAAGGGATCTCATGCCAGGGAGAATACTAACATCAGCTATGTATACCTTAGGGGAAAATGAATAAGCAGAAATAAGTGCCAAGAATCCTAATCCTTATATCTGATAAATCTTACATACATAATGCAGGAAGCTGGCATTCAATCTAACCTCCAACAGCTGATGTTAATGTCCCTGTCTGGGTTTATGTTGCCATAGTGGCAGGAGTGAAATGTTCATAGGTGAGATTTTTGAAAATAGCTAATTGATTGGTTTAGGGCATGAAAGCCATCGTGAAAATACTGTTCTTTAGCCTGTGCAGATACCTCATATTAAATGTGTCAGCTGGTTTGATTTGGGCTGTTCTACAGCTGTGGAAAAAATAGGGCTAAGTCCTGCCTCTGCTGAAGTTAATGGGAGCTGGGCATCTAGTTTCAGAGGAAATTAAATCAAGCCTATAAAGCTGTTTCTGGAGTCTCAAAAGCAAAACCATTATAGTTGCTGGACACTTTTTCAAATGTAACATTTTCAAAATAGCAGTGATCTTGCAGCAAGAGCTGATGAGTGCAATTCACACATCGGCAATTCCATAAGAAGGTCTGAAGTTCCCTGGGTCAGCAGTAGGGCAGTATAATACAGAGATAGAAGGATTAGATTAAAGGAGAACATACCCATGGTTTTGTTCAGGTCAGCTGTCGGCACAAGCTGGCATGTTTACATGCTGTAAACTGAAATGTCTAGGAATACTTCACTTTTGTAATCATCATACTATATTGTTGGTAATAACAGGGATAAAAAAGGCATTTTCCCATCTCCATTAGGGCTGAAAATAGTTTCTGTCAGCAGCAGCATCCTAGGACCCGCTGTGCAGGCTTCGTTGAAGGTTCTTCTGATGCTGCCTTGGATGCTTCCATCTGCCTTCCACTAGAACCTAATATTCTTATTTTCAGATTTGCCTTCTAGTACCAATCCAATCCTACTTGCTTTGATTTCGGATTAGGGCTCTTAATTGTCCATTGATGAGGCAGAGAGAGGAAACGAAAGAAACAGGCCTGGCCTTGTAAGTGTAGGTAACCTTGTCAAAGTTTCCTGTCCTTCTATGCACCAGAGCAGCCTTCCCCTCAGCTTTTCCTTTTGGCTTCCCCAGTATTCAGTCTAGCCCTGGAGAAATGCATTATTTAGCCCTCTGCTAATGCGTTCGTCTTGAGAGTAGAGATGAGGGAAGAAACAGCCACGGGAAGAGCATATAGAATGTCTAAATAGGTTTTTACCTTGCGCCCTGTGGCACAAGGGTATCCACATTGTGTACAAGGGTTTGTCAGCCTGCAGGTCCTTTCTTCCTTGTATGGATACTGGGAGGTTTTTCCTTACGTGTGGGTGTGGTGTCTTGCAGGGCAACTGCATGTCCTGCGACGGCCGGAATGACGCGAAGGATTATGCCCACATCCGCTCGGCTATGAAGATCCTCATGTTCTCAGATGCTGAGCTCTGGGACATCAACAAGCTGCTGGCTGCAATCCTGCACCTAGGGAATGTAGAGTTTGAAGGTAAACTCAGCATTGTCTGTGCTTGGTCTTTCCTCAGACTCAATGGTAAAGGCCTGCTTCCATCTGTACAGATTAGGTTGTGCTGCTCTGCCCTGCATAAACAGGTGAACAGGGTTGGAAGGACAGGCAGATAAGCACCATGAAATTCTGATTTGTGAATCCACTGCCTAGTGTTTTGAAAACCATCATCTTGCTATTACTTTGTCACGCCGTCAGGTTTCCATGGTTATAAATAGGCCCTTATCACACAAACTGAAACAACAGATAATATAACGCCATGTTACGTTTGCTGATTGTTGTGCTACGCAAGCCAGAGGACACAGGAGCAGCTGAGTGATGTTTGCTGTGGAGATGATAGCAGTCATTCTCCTTGGCTAGGTTTGGTGAACGCTCACCTGCATAAGTGCAGTTCTGGTATGGCACATGGACAGTGTGAGACACCCACCAGCAGGATGCCAGAAGCTCTCACATTTTAGAAAAGGACTCCTCCGCACTTTGTGATACGGAGGGCCCAATACAGTGATGCCAGCTGGATTCTTTGGAGTAATTTTGGCTGCTAAAATGCGGGATTTCCCTCACACCCTTTGTTTGTCTACATTTCCCACAAGCCAGATACACAGGAAAAGATATTTTCAGAAACACATTTTCTGAAGTCAGATACCACTTCCCCAGATCCCCAATTGCTACTATTTAAAATGAATAACCTTGTCAGTTTGCTATTTTTAGCCTGATGTTCTGGAGTTGTGAGGGCCCTGTACATCCCAGGATCCCTGGGTGAAATCAGGACCCGCCTTAGTAAAATCATCAAACCTCAAAAGAGAACTTACTGCCTTGCCACGTTCCCAGAGCTACAGGGTTACAGTAAATGCGGCTGCAATAACAGCACAGCCCCCCACTGTAGCAGAAATTATTCACCCTGTGTTGACTGTTTCCTCATTGTAGCGGCTGTGTACGACAATTTGGACTGCTCTGATGTGATGGACTCACCACACTTTTCAATCGCAACCAAATTGCTTGAGGTAACGGACTCTCATCTTCTCCTACTAGTTCTCTCCTTCACCCTTGCTCCCTGAGCACACTGACAAAGCACGTCTCTGTGGAGTGTTTATGTATGGATGCACATATAATGGGCATGTCCCCTTCTTCCTGCTGCAGATGTCTCTCTGAGCTAGGAGATCTTTAACTGGGACAGCAGGCCGCCAGTGAGTGCTGCTGGACAGGCAGTTTGTCACGGCCCTCTTCCTGAGACAGACTTTGCTGGATCTCCTTTATCCACCTGGAATGACCAGGTTACCATGACTGTTCCTCCAGGTGGACTCCAGTGAACTCCAGAACAGCCTCACAAACCTCTCCATCATTGTCCGAGGAGAAAATGTGTCCAGGCCTCTGAACATAGTTCAAGCTGCAGATGGGAGGGATGCCTTTGTGAAGGTACTGGTGCTTACATCTTCTCTGTTTAAAGGTTGGGGATGCTTTCAGAACTGTCTATCTTACCGGTTGAGGAGCCTTATGTGGCAAACATTCACCCAGCAGGCTCCGGTCCCTCGTAGTTTTCAGGCATAGCTTGACAGCATTGTAGCAGCACGATAGCAAGCAGTGCACTATGTCCAAAGACTGTAATGATGGGCTCTAATTACTCTTTAATTTTTTCTCAGGGTATATATGGACGGATTTTCCTGTGGATAGTGAACAAGATCAACTCAGCCATATTCAACCCAACTTCTCAGAAGCCTAAAGACACACGTCAGTCCATTGGCCTGTTGGACATTTTTGGGTTTGAAAACTTCAGCAACAACAGGTAGGAGGCTCTAGATTCATTTCCACTGGGAAGCTGAAAAGCAGCTGATGTAAAGGGAAGGAATGAAAAAACAGACACTTTCATCATCACAGTGCTCTTTCATCATCATCCCAATTCTCAGAAAAGCAGTGAAATTTCCATCACTGAATTTTCCCAATGATGATCATGCACAGATTCAATTTTTCTCCAGTCTTGGTTATATTTCTGCCTCCTCCCCCAACCTTCATTTTGGTGCAGCGATTGCACATGTCTATTCCAAAACCTCAGGAATTTTCTCAGAGGAGGTGGCTATAAAGCTGATATGAGCAGGCAGCCACTATGTGAGGATGTAGTATGTCCCCATGTCTCTGTACCAAATTTGCCTGTTCCATAGCATTTTTACAATGTCTCTTGGGATATATTTTGCATATAGTACAAAGGAGGCCGTGTTGTGTTTCCCATTTCAGCACATGCTTCCATCTTGCTCAGTGTTCTCCCGTCCCTTTTTTGGGGCTGCTTCATTTCTCTACTCTTAAGGACAGGTCAGCAAAATACCTGGTCAGTATACCATTGTCCCACTGCTACCTCTCCTACTGGTGGTTTCAGTCCCAAAGCACCATTTCTGTTTGCCCTTCTCTACGGGGGCAGCAGTTCTCTCAGTTGTATGGTACCGTATCATCAGTACTCCACAAACCATCAGCACATATTCTGCAGACTTTTCCAATCCATTTCAACTGATGCATCTTGCTTGCTTTCAAAAAGATAACATTCCTCACTGGCTTTTGGAACGTGGTCTAGGATCTGTTCAGCCCATCTTCTATCTTTTGTGTTCTCTCCTATTATTTTATGCTATTCCCAAAGGCTGCAATCCACATGGCGCCTGACTGTAGTGAGCACTCCACAGGCACACACAGTGTGCCACAGCAGTTACCAGGTAATGAAACTCAGGTGCAGCATTAAGGAGTAACCAACAAAAGAAGTGGTAGCGCCACTGCAAGTAAAAACACGTCACACACTCATACAGTCAAGCTATTTTCACAGTTATATGTTCCCCTTTATCTCTAGAGTTTTTTGAAACACATACAAGATCTTTCCTTGCTTACTCAACAACACTCAATCGTCAGTAGGCTCATTTCTGCTTAACTTTATCATAGCAGAAGGTGCGTCCCTTATGTTGCTAATATTGGCAACATGCAGTTGTGGTGATCATTAACACTGCGCAATATAGCAGTAGTATATCTGGATATATATTTAATACAGAGAATAAACAAATACCAGCACAGCACTGGCCAAGGATGACCATAGGTTCCCATCTTGTCCCGCCCCCAGCTTTGAGCAGCTCTGCATTAACATTGCCAATGAGCACCTTCAGCAGTTCTTCGTGCACCATGTCTTCAAGCTGGAGCAAGAGGAATACCTTGCGGAGCACATTGCCTGGAATAACATTGACTTCACTGATAACCGCCAGGCTCTGGAAGTCATCGCACTCAAGCCGATGAATATCATCTCCCTCATTGATGAAGAGAGCAAGTTCCCAAAGGTAAATTTCTGGTTTCACTTGTAAGGTCCTGCTTTGCACACAGCTCACAGGTAATGCTTGGCTTTACACACAGAAAAGTGCTAAAGTGGCTTTCAGATCCATTATGAGACGCCATGTCTTCTCCCCATAGATGTTTCTTTTAAATTAGCTTACTGCACAAATGCTTCACTCTCTGCTGGAATGTGCTCTTCCTGGTACCTCGCTGTTGAAACTCTTACAGCTGTTCTAGACAGAGAAGGAAGGAGTCCGAATCATTTTACAAGGGCTTCTTAGGAAATCTTTGAATTCGCATATTGTTTGAGTATTGTTATGCTGTTGGTCTGGGCTGCAGCTTACTCTTTCTTCTCCTGGATGACAGACCTAGTTGAGCAATGTCACCAATGTGAGGAACTGTAGGGGAACTACAGGCCTGTCAGTCTGACCTCAGTGCTGGGTAAGGTTATGGAGCAGATCATCTCGAGTGCCATCACACAGCACGTACAGGACAACCAGGTGATCAGGCCCAGTCAGCATGGGTTTATGAAAGGCAGATCCTGCTTGACTAACCTGATCCCCTTCTATGACCAGGTGACCCGCTTAGTGGGTGAGGGAAAGGCTGTGGATGTGGTCTACCTAGACTTCAGTAAAGCCTTTGACACCGCTTCCCACAGCATTCTCCTGGGGAAACTGGCTGCTCATGGCTTGGACGGGCATACTCTTCACTGGGTAAAACACTGGCTGGATGGCTGGGCCCAAAGACTTGTGGTGAATGGATTTAAATCCAGTTGGCGGACGGTCACGAGCGGTAATCCCCAGGGCTCAGTACTGGGGCCAGTTCTGTTTAATATCTTTATCAATGATCTGGATGAGGGGATCGAGTGCTCCCTCAGCAAGTTTGCAGATGACACCAAGTTGGGCAGGAGTGTTGATCTGCTCGAGCGTAGGAAGGCTCTGCAGAGGGACCTGGACAGGCTGGGTCCATGGGCCAAGGCCAACTGTATGAGGTTCAACAAGGCCAAGTGCCGGGTCCTGCACTTCGGCCACAACAACCCCATGCAGCGCTACAGGCTTGGGGAAGAGTGGCTGAAAAGCTGCCCAGAGGTAAAAGGACCTGGGGGTGCTGGCTGACAGCCGAAAAAAAAGGTGGCCAAGAAGGCCAACGGCATCCTGGCCTGTATCAGAAATAGTGTGGCCAGCAGGAGCGGGGAGGTGATTGTGCCCCTGTACTCGGCACTGGTGAGGCCCCACCTCGAATACTGTGTTCAGTTTTGGGCCCCTCACTACAAGAAAGCCATCTCAGCGCGCCTGGTGATGTTAGTAATGTTATGGGGGCTTGTGTACAGCCCTAAAATACCAGGCCTTACACTCTGGTGCTGTGTTCTGTCCTGATGTTTGAGAGAACGGTCTGTGTAAAAGGGAAGTCGCTTCTGCCTTTCTCCAGATCTACTACACAAATAAGGGGCAGAAATCGAGCTTCTGAGTACCACTTCTATCTGTTTGCTGAGCACAGGCCAGTGCTGGGGGGAATCTGCTTAACTGTCCTTTTTTGCCTGTATTTGTTTCTAGGGCACAGATGCCACCATGCTCGTCAAAATCAATTCCCTCCATGGCAAAAGTAAAGTCTACATCCCACCTAAGAGTGTCCATGACACCAAGTTTGGCATCAACCACTTTGCTGGGCTTGTTTTTTATGAATCAAAAGGTGAGTCTATCTCTGCTGGATACAGAGGGTGAAGAGAGGGCATAACCTGCCCTGGATGTGTGGCACTTGAGGGCAGTGTTGATCTGAAGTCAGATCAGGAGGATTACTCTGAACTAATCTGCAAGCAACTGTAAATGAAGTGGATTTTAGCTAGACAGAGTGGTGCTAGAGCCAGCAGGCTGTAGAGGTGACAAGCTGATTTTGTTTCCATCCTGTAGATTTCCTGGAGAAAAATCGGGACACACTGAGTGCTAATGTAATGCAAGTGGTTCATTCCTCCAGAAACAAATTCCTGAGAGAGATTTTCCAAGTGGAAATGACCCCACCTAGTCTGGGACGTGGGACCATCCGGCATCTTGGAGCTGACCAGGCCTACAAGGTTGGCTTACTGTCACTGGGTTGCAGGAACAACTCATTTCTCCTCCCTTCCATAAGGCTCTGGCTGCTCTTGACCTCCTCTTTCTTTTGCACTGTCTCTGCAAATCCCTATCCCTTTCATTCAACTAATTTCTGCAAAGGAGTCTGCAGGAAAAGTCAGGGTCTGGTGTTCATGCTGTAAACAAGCGTAATGTCAGCCCTGTCTCCCAGGACTGCATCCCTGGACATCTGTGTAGCCATGCCTGCAGGCTGCCACAGAAGCATGAGTCGTGCTACCTCCCCACACGTCATCAACTGGATGGGTTTGCTCTGTGTCTGCCTGGGCATCCATACTGCATCTACATTGCCAGGATGGGTGTAAATTAGTAGGAGGAAACTGTAGTTCAAAAGATTCATTGGAACGGAACAAGGCAACAGCCAGAGACCCCTCTGCAGAGCCAGTACCTGTTCAGAAGCCAGCAATTAAACTGCTGCCATGCTGCACATGTAGGCAGTCTGCTGGGACCATAACACCAAGGGGTCTGACTGGGCGACTGGCAGGTGGGTCCTGGCCTTTTCGTTCTTGCAGAGGGCTGACAGGCTAGCACAAAGGAGCAAATGGCTGTGCTGTTACAGAAAGATACTCTGCCTCCTGCTCCCAGTGACACCTGCAGACACAGTCTCACTGCCCTGCGTATTGCTGCAACTGTAACTTTCCCTCCTGGCCCAGACCTTTTGTGACAAAGTTCATGATGGCTAATTATCACAGAATCATCTGTGCCTAGTGGTGTAGGGAGCCTTGACCTGTGCCTAGTGAAAATGAGGTTGTAAAGCACAGTGGACTGGAAACAGCGTGGGGCAGAGTTCAAGTTCTCTGCCCTGCTGCAACTTCCACATACCTTCATTTCTGAGGATTTAACTATGCAGTGTCATCATTGTGTGAATGATACTTTTGCTTTTAATGTTTATATCTTTGAGTTTTCCTGTCAGGGTACAGAACAAACAGTCAGCTTGCTATCTTACCTGTTATCTGTCTCTTCTCCTGGCATTGTTTTCTGATCCTGTCCTTTCTTCCTCAGTCTTTATCCCAATGTGGCTTTCTGCTATCCAGAACATCTGGCCATGGACAGGTAAACATCCTGGGGGAGAAGAATGTCAGAAGTGGTACAAGCAGCAATAGAAAACTGGCTTAGCATCTCTTAAATGCTATGAATACCTTCAGATTAAATATCAGGTCTATCTACATTGCTCTAATGCTCTAATGGTTTTTGTCTCTATACATAGGGTTGTGTTATTGAAAAAAAACCTTTTCTTACATTTAGAAAGTACAGCAGCACGTCAAGAAAGGAGATACTAAATGTGGGCTACTGCCCATTTCAAAATGCACAGAAGTTAGCTGAAATGCCCCTATTAATTTCTAATAGGTTGGGCCACCGTTGGGAAGCCTAAGATGCAGGCTACAGAAAAGAATAGTGAATGAAGTGCCAGAAAAAACTTTGCTGTCCTGAGGTCTCAGAGTTGCTCTCCTGACACACCAGGGGAAAAAAGTCACCACCACCTCAACAACAAATTCAGCTTTAACTATGTCATGTGTGTGAGCTCATGAGGGCCTGGGCTTCAGACTTGTGTGGCCATCCCACTGATTTACTGGTACAGCAGAAAGGCCTCTAAGATCTGGGAGTGCAAATTGCTTTTAACTCTTATACAGCTTAAACATATGTATGCTGTTATCATATCTATTTCAAGCAGATGCTTGCTAGCCCTAAGATGCATCAGAGCTGCTAAGAGACATTCCCAGGAACTGTTTTCCAAAGGCAGGAGTGTTTGGTCGCTGGAGGGCAGCATTGCCCTGTAGCTAAAGCAGAAGGTGGCAACTTGAGTGTTAAAAAGGGCACTTTAAACGTGAGAACCACCAGAATGAGGTACCGTAAAGACCATGGAAGTGAGGGGAGCCACTGGACTTTAAATTATTTACTTGGGAAAAAAAAAAACAAACCCACAACCCACCAAAACCCCCGAAACAAACAAACTAGCTGTATTGTGCCACAGTGATTAGCTCCATGCCTGTATGTAAAAGGCCAGTGGAGTCCTTTCGTTACTTGGAATCTGCACTGTTGTCACCGTAATTAATGTGCCCTTAAAACGTACTAGGAGGTAGAAGCTTAGGCCTATTGTGATGGTCTGTGTGAAAAAGACATAGGTGGAACTGTACTTTCAGAGAAGCTGGGGAAGTCAGGAGCTAACTGCAGCCAAGTGCAAACCCTCTGGGGTTACACTATTGCAACTGGAAGCAAAATTCAACCCAGGAGCGGTGAGACATAAAGCACTTTATGTGCAGCCATAAATGGAGTAGCTCTTACCTTTTCCTCCAGTAAAAGTTTGCCTTTTCACTGCTTACTGTAGTATTAATAAGCAAGGCGATCAGTCATCCTAATCACTAAGGAATGAGCTGTTCTGGATCTTTAGCATTCCTAGTTAGCTGTGAGACGGCAGCAGAATGTCTGGCCTGGAGGTTATTATTGCTTTGGGAGTGACTGTTTCTCACCCAGCCTTCAGGCACACACCCATGAATAACAGCTCTGGACCCGAGCCCTACACTAAACGCAGCCTTGGTTGGAAGAGACAGGCCTATGTGGGCTTGTGTGGGTGGAATTTCTTCCACCACAGCCACCCCCACTGATAGAACTTAGTGCCTAAGTAGGTGAAGGAGCTCAATGGGGCTTCTTCGCAAGAATAAACCCAAATTAATAAGGTGCAGACAGCTGATTTAGCTCCCGTGTAGGTAAATAATTTTTCTTCTGGCAGTTGTGTGATACTGTTACATTGTACAAAAATACAAAGATTTATGAATTGGCCCTCTGGCAGTGAATGATGTAGCAATCAGCATGTGCCTACTCTTCCCAGGGCTTGGATACCACCAAACGGCTCTCTACGCTGGGAGGACAGTTCAAGCAATCCCTGGAAAAACTAATGAAAATCCTTGAGCAGTGCCAGCCATACTTCATCCGCTGCATTAAGCCAAATGACTACAAGAAGCCACTGGTAATGTTTTAACAATATGAGGCCTTGTCTTCAGCAAACTTTTTCATGAGAAAAAGCTGTCAGTTGCTGTGTAGCATTTTATATCTGTACTTCAGCCAAGAAGAGGTGGAGTACAGGCTATTACTAGAATAAAAAGGGTGGTAGGATATAGCATTGTTAATTTACAAAAACATCTCTAAAAGCATCATAGAGTAATAGATGGCAAAAAAGCACATAGGTGTATTGCTGAGAGGAGTTGGAAAAGCCTTTCCTGTAAAGATAAAGACAAAACTGGAGAGTTTCTAGCCCCTCAACAAGGGGACAAACAAAAAACATTAGGATCCAACAATGATCATACTATGAAATAGCCTGAGAGAGAATAGGGGAGCTATTGGTGTTTGAGAGGGGTGATGTGGCTTAATTTGACACTACAAGAGAAGAGGAGCTAGTTTGTCATTAAGACGCTTGGCTGGAACTCAGGAGATCACGACCTAGTTCTACATTATAACCCTGTATGGTGTTGGTCAAGTGACTTAATAATTTTTAAAGTACTGCATGTGGCTTAGTAAGCCTATTTTTAATCTGCATTACAAGCAATTAGCAGGACTTATGCTATGTTTTGCATGGCTCTGCCCAAAGGGCCTAAGTTGCTACTGCAGTTATTCACACCTGCAAAATTATATGAACAATTTATTGTTCGTCTGAAATTGCAGTTCTAGAATTGAAAACGGTTGCTAAAGCCAGACGGAAGCTAATGGACTGTTTACACTGCTAATAAACAGAAATTTGAAGACCCTTTTGGGGTGACTTGTTTAGGCCTATAATGAATTAATTTAGGACACTAAAGAAATAAGAAGTGCAATTTAAAAAAGCATAGTAGGCCATTTTGCAGGCACTCTGAGGTTGAAGGTTAATAGATTTGTTCTAAGGAATGCTGCATGTGTAGCTTCTTTCAGTGCTAAGTCTCCTCCTTGTCTGCTTTCCCTTTCAGTTGTTCGACCGGGAGCTGTGTATCAAACAGCTGCGATATTCAGGGATGATGGAGACCGTTCAGATCAGGAAAGCTGGCTACCCAATTCGCTACAGCTTTGAGGAGTTCTTTGAGAGATACAGAGTTCTCCTGCCGTGGTCTCTTCGAGAACAGGTGTGTTAGCACAAACTTGGTTTAAGTCTAATCTAACTTTTCCTTATGAGGCTTTAGTCTTTCCCGCAGTAGAAAGTTCTTGGATTATTGCTAGCACAATTGAGAGAGCTCTCATCACAGTAACTGTCATCATAGTAACTGTTGCTAAATACTTACATACTGACTTGGACCTTAGCTGAAATGGTAGAGGTGCTTTTAGGTCCAGCTATCCTTGACCTGCTCCACAGAGACATCCCAGGCAGGGAGGCATCCCCATTGCCCTCAGATGTTTCTCTTCTGGAATCACACACTTCTGAGCTCTCTTACATCCTCCTCACACTTGAACTCTGGAATGCTTGGCCATGCACTCATGTTCCTCCTTTTCTTGACTATTTGAGCTGAACCATTTTCATTCATTATACTGTCAGCCCAGAGGTCTGTAAGATCTCATCTGTTTCTGTTCTTCGCCCTTTGAAATGCAAGGCAATACATCCTTACATAGCATGCTGTGTTTCCAACCAAGCCCTAACATGATGATGCTTTTGCACATCAGCTGAAGAATGATGCTCGACAGAGCTGTATCAGCATCTCTGAAGCAGTGCTGGGCAAGGATGAAAGCTGGCAAGCTGGAAAGACCAAGATTTTCCTTAAAGTAAGTAGAAAGGACAGTTTATTGTCTCTTCTCCTGAAAAACTGGGTGCTTCACAGTATAGCTTGACCTGCTTGTGCAAGAGTGGTGACCCAGAAGGACTGGGTTCTCTTATAAGCTCTCTCTTGAATCTGAGGCTGGATCTTTGTTCCCGAAGGCCAAGTAATTTAATGGACACAGCTTAGTGTAGGAGAGGCTGATCTTGTTTCTGTGCTCTGGTGTTGCAGCTAAAACAACACAGTGCAATGTATTGGTCTCTGCTCAAGCCTTGAGCATAAAAAAGAACTGGATAGCAGCACACTTTTGCAGGGGACTTCCTTGTCCGTAGCATTCCCCCAGGTAAAAACAGTCTTACTGCAGGCAGATTCTCTGCTTGTTTATGGCTACAGCCAGACATGGTGTGGTCAGATGGTGTGTACTCCTCCTACTGCAGTTCCACAAATGCATTTTAATCGCACTACATCATGCTGATTTTGGGCCTCTTTCAGGTCATGTGTCCGGTTTTCAGAAGTTGTGGGGGGCTGTGCTCAGCTGGCATATCCACACTTTCTTTTAACAGGATCATCATGATACAGTATTGGAGCTGCAACGCCAAAATATACTCACAGATAAGGTTCTTCTTATCCAGAAGGTGATGAGAGGATTGAAGGACAGGTCAGTGATCTTACCGAAGGGAATTTGCTTTGGTTTGAAGCAGTAATCTTTGTGATGCAGTTTAACACACCCTGTGAGGCATTTTTGAGTATGAAATGTATCAATCCATACCTTCCACTAGCCCTAAATTCAGCGCTCATCATGTAACAGTGCACAGTGCATCTACGCAGATTTTGCACAAAGATTTGTTCTGGATCAGCTTCTTTATTTTCATGTTGCTTTTCAAAATGCAGGGCTGTGGCACATGCAGCTTGTATGAAGAGGAAGGGCTTGAAGGAGGATTTGCACTTAATATTTCTAGTAAACAGTAGGTATTTGGAAAGCAGGAAATCCCCATGGAATCTGTGTCCTTCTCAGAGCTACAAGGACTCTCTTATTTAGGATGCTTCTTTGATACAAGGTATAGAAGAGAATCAGATAGAAACTAACTCGTCCTTCTCTTTGCCAAAGATGCACAATTCTTGCATTTTGTCTGGTTTAGTTTGAAATATCTTCAAAAGTGAAATTTAATCACTATCAAGTAAACGTTTGTCCTCATTAATTGCTTTACATCATGATTTGTACTTATTAATCTTGTATTCCCCAACCAGAACATGATATAGGACTGACTCCTGGATGGTTTAGAAATATTCCTGACAGTAGAGAAGCAAGAACTACAAAACATGATGTAAATGCCCAAAACCTTCCCCCTTTTTTTCAAACTCTGCCTGCTATCTAACAGAGTATCACCTCTCCCTAAAAGCCTCACCTCGTTTTATTTTTACACCGTCAGAGCTATGTCCCACTTCTGACAGCCACAGCGTGACAGCTTTTACCATGGGAGGTTCATCTTTCTTAGATGGGCTCCTAGTCCTGGCAGTTAGGACACTGGGGAGCAAGTGGTTTTCAGATGGGGGAGTTAATTTGTCCAGGCTTGGTGCATGGGCTTTGTCAGTTCTTACAGAGCTCTCTTACCTGCAATGAATTTGGTCTGCTGTTGCTATGGGTATTTTTGCAGCATTAAGGGCAAAGTCAGCTCGGATGTATCAAGGGGGATTAGTAATACTTCTATCTCATCCTTTCTAGTAGCAAATGGATAGCAAAGCAAATAGGAAAACACTTTGTAAGCTCAACTGATTCATGGTGCTGCTTCACTTGCAGAATGAGCTGAGCCTAGATGAAATCTCCTAAGGCCTTTTTTGACAGAAAAGGTCAGGCAAAACAGCGTACTCTAGCCTTTCCATCAGCATGGAGAACATGTAAGCAGACAAAATGCTTTGAGTGAGGATAATTTTGAAGCATGTGGTACAAAAGTATCCGACCAGACTAGTCTTTCTGCTGCAACATAATACTTTTCTTGGGCTACAAAGAAGCAAGAAGAACAGTCACTGCTGAGCTTCAAACTTGCCCTGGCAATACGTCTACTAATAATTGAGCTAGTTAGTTTAACAATAGCTTTCCCGGCTCTAGTGTTCCTAGGCAGCAGATAAGGCTGAGATCAGACTGTAGACATCCCATAAAAGGAAAAAAACGCCAACTTATTCTTCACTATTATCATAAGAAGCAGCAGAAATAACCTATTGTTTGTCACCTCACCTGTCTGTCTGCTTAGGAAGCAGTTTCTGAAACAGAGGAAGTCTGCTGTAGCCATTCAGTCAGCCTGGCGAGGCTACTGCTGCCGGAAGGATTTCAGAATGGTAAGAGGCGAGTGTATATATAAATATTTTTTATAATATATATACACACACACACACATATATATGTATTTGTGTGTGTGTGTTTATATACTATGCCCTGCCAGACTGAGTAGAGTATTAGGAATGAAGATATTCACAACGGAAGGGAGGAGAGGCAAGATGGCAGGGTGTAAAGAAGGGTGTAAAGTCTAAGGAGGGCTCTGAGACCTCTCAGGGCTTGCTGAACCTGTGACATTTCTGCTTTCTGGTGAAATAGTAACCCAACTAACCTCTGGCAGGCCTGGCTCTGGCGACCTGACATATGAGTGATCCCACACTTCTAGTCAGGAGTCCAAGGCTGGCATTTGTGCATCACCACCATGCTATGAGCAAAGTGTCTTCCACAACTGTTACAGGAAAACTGGGAATCTGTAAAAAATTACCAGAAAAATCATTATCTCAATCTCACATTATTAAAAATATTGGCTGATTTTCTATAGATGGTGGGTTTTCTGGGTGAGGAAAGCTGCACCATATTGGGGGCACTCACATATTGTGTATTCGTGTGGCAGGGTTTATTATTAATATATCCTATACATCCCATTTGTGAGGGGCAGGAGGAGAAACTGCCAGTTTCAGTCAGAAACACTTTCTATTCTGCATCAGCGATGCAATTCCTGTCTGAAGAGCTAGGCTGTTGTCCTGCACTCTGCCCCATCCTCCTCTGCTGCTTCTCTTGGGATTGTCATACCCATCCCTCCAAAGACGTGCCTTTTTTTTTCCATTCACTTGGCTTCATTTCTGCTCTCTTCCTTCCCTTGTCATAATCCCAGGCTATCATTGTCACTTCCTGGAGCCACTCCCTGGAAGAGGTCCCCAAAAGAGCTCTATATAATCTAGTTTTAAAAGCCTATTACTGGCAGAAAATAAAGCATAAAGGGCAGTATCGCATTAGCCCCTTCCAGTGTCTTTATCCAGTTACTGAATTTTGTTATCTTCTACTCATCGCAACTTACTCCCAGTCTCAATGGTTTCGAACCATAATGACTTCTTTTTCCTCCACTTCCTACAGGTTATGCTGGGTTTTGGGCGCCTGCAGGCCCTGTACCGGAGCCAGCAGCTTGCTAAACAGTATGAAGCAACCCGGGCTCATATCATCAGGCTTCAAGCCATGTGCCGTGGTTATCTAATGCGCCAAAAGATAGCAGAGCAGAAGAAAGCTGTATGTGTTATACAGGCATATGCAAGGGGCATGTTTGCTCGCCGAATCTACCAGAGGGTGAAGAGGGAGGTATGGTCACAGATACCTTGTGAACATGTTGTTTCTGTGAAGTTCTGATAGAGATTTAATGACCAGCAAGTGTTGCTGCAGCATAGCACTGGATGTGGATATTTATTTTGGGATATTGTATTTTGAGCTCTTGTCAAGTATGAAAGCAGAATTTTAAGCAGATGATCTTGTTTACATTTGCTTTCTGTGTTCATTATCATGGATCAAAACTTCACTGACAGAGCTGAAATATTTTTGACAGAAGGGAGGAAACAAGATAAGATGTGCATGTGTATTGGTCACTCCTGCAAGGGAAGATCAATTTCTACAGCAAGGCCTGATAATGTCACTTAGGTATCCATTCAAAAGGGAATCCTAATGCAGTGTGTCTTGGTATGCGCTGCCAGGGAAAATCCTGTACTTACTACATTGGTGGTCCATAGCATGGGAGGCCTTTCTGTGATTTCCTTTCTGTATTAAGGCTGTACAAACAGGACAAAGCCAGCTTGCAGATTTCTGCCTGTGGCCTATTCCCTGCCAGATCTAGAACTGAGTCCATGTTGGGATAAAGTCCTGGTGTGGACAGCTCATTAATGGCAGAAGGGAGCTGGCTCAGCAGTTGTGGAAACAGTCACAGAATGGTCCTGTTGTCCACAGAACAAGTGCAAGCTGGAAGCCAGGAATATCCGCTTGGAAGAAGAGAGACGACTCATCCAAGTCCTTGGACCAGTGAAAGCAAGGGAAGAAGCTATGAGATTAGAAGAGGTAAGTATGTTGGCGGAGGAACACCGAATGCTATGTTCCTTGGCTGACAAGATGGCTTGTCCAGCTCACACCTGCGGACTTACTCAAAGATCTGAGCACGGCTATATTTTAATAAAAAGCGGACATAATTGTAAACCTATTTGTAATGGTGCTTTAGAAATGGGACAAGGCAATCACATGCACATTTCTGTTTGCAGTATGAGCTGGCACTTCAGCCAAACATGTACAATGTTATTACAGCCTCCTGACACAAAACAATTTTAAATTTTAAATAATGTGGGTTTCTCTGCTGTTACGAATTCTGTGTTTTTCCTGTATTATATCTTGTTGATAAAGTTCTTGAAAAATTGCACATCATTACGAGTAGGCTAACAGTCTATAAGGACAGCTGTAAGAGCAAGGCCCTGCTGCTGATGTGCTAGGTCTTTGTGACTGCTTAGCATAAGCAACATTTGACTTCGCATTCCAACACTGCACTAGCAAAGCTGGACCTCACTGTCATAACACCTTTGTAACAGTGTTTCATCCTCGCACCCGTTCATTCTAGCAGAATGATGTTCCAGTCATGCCTAACCAGCTTCTATGTTTAAAGGAATACCTGGCTACGCTGGAGAGAGAGGAGGAAGAAGCAAGACAAAGGAGGAATGTTCTTGCCAATAAACCAACAAATCATGATATTACCAGTGACCAAGAAATGGTGGACAAAATTTTTGGGTTTTTACCTTCTATGATCGGAGGCCAAGAAGGACAGGCTCCTCCGGGTTTTGAGGTACAGAGCTGCAGACTGGTAATGGGTCATGTTCATCCCTTGTGTAAATCCATTGACTTTGTTGGAATTCCATCAGTGGTCAATTCTGTTGAATGAACTTCTGTACAGAGAAAGAATCACCCAAATTAGTCATCCAGACAGTCTCTTCAGGATCTGCTTTCAGAGTCAATTCCCAGAAGTTTTTGGTTACATGCAGTTTGGGGACTATGTGTCTTCAAAAGATACTGCACATTTGTTTCTTTGGCACAGCAGACCCTCACCAAATAGTGCCATTCTCTGCATTTTGGCACCAACCACATGTTCTGCTGACAGTGTTCTCAGTTATTTTCTGGCTGAAAAAAGCTGGAAGTTCATGACCCATGTTATTCCATGTTCTTAAGAGCAAAATTTGAGATATACTGGTCCTGACAGCTGTGGAGGATGGAACTGGGTACGGAGAGGTAGGCAGAGTAGAATGGTCTGGGTTAGTGCAGGATGTGAGCAATGAGATAGCACCTGGATTTTCCATCAGCAATGTTCTTGCTAAAGGCCAAGACAGGAAGGTCATATGGAATGGATGCATCTCAGAAGGACAAGCTCTGAGTCCCAATGAACTGTTGGTAGCAGCTGAAAATGGCTTTGAGGTTAGCTGGAAAGCCAAATTCTGGAGGACCTATGGCCAAGGGAAAAAAAAAAAAAAAAAAAAGAACGTAAAACAAGAATATCAGAGTACAGGGAAAGAAAATATGCCTCTTCCTCAGGCTTTCCTTCCTGTTCTGCACAGGACTTGGAAACAAAGCCTAGCAAGCTGGACGAGGTGGACCTGGACATGGTTCCCATGAGCGTGGAGCTAGAAGAGGAAGCAGATGGCTTGGAAGAGTACACTTTCCCAAAGTTTGCAGCTACTTATTTCCAGGGGTCATCTACACATACACATATCCGGAGACAGCTGCGGCATCCACTACTCTACCATGATGACAAGGACAACGTCCTGGTATCTTGCTCCTTGTTGTTGTTGAACCTGCTCCCTCCACAGCCCTGGCTTCTACAACTTCCCTCATCCTTGGGTTCCCCCGCCTCTGGCACAGCACTGGGAACCAGAGACTTTAGAGCCAAGCAGATACTCCTAAGCACTTGTATCAAAGTAGTAGTTCCCATCAGCATTTTTTAGCACTTTGCAGACAGGCATTTCACACAGATACCTGCCCCACACAAGATCTCTGGTCACCTTTAGTCTGCCTAAAGAGGGAACTCTGAGGCTTGTTTTCACTTCTCCAGATACCCTTTGGGGGCAAAAATGGACTGGAGAGAAGAAGCATCAGAGCTCACCCACCCCTCTGCTCTTGTTAGAGTTAGGATAGAAAGGGGAGGCCCAGGCCTCCAATTTTCCTGTTGAACCATAGGGGGATTGAGGAGGGAAGTTTTTCTTGATGCTAAGCAGCCTCGCAGAATGGAGGATCCCATGCTGCAAAAACTTTGCTATTACTTGGCTTTCTAGTTCTGGGCGTGAGGGCTCCTGAAAGAGTTCACTCCACTGCTTGTCTGTCCAGGTGGGTAAATGCAGAGTGTAGTTCAGCCAAGGTTTCTCCACTTCACTCCAGCCACAGCACACCTACAAAGTGGCAATAAAGGGAATGGTGAGGGCTCAGGAATCACGAAGCAAATCTGACATTCCCAGTAGAGCTGCATCCTCTTCCTTTAGCGTGAGACTGTTGTGAATGTTGCTTTCATGTTGTTTGACATGAAAGTAAACTCCTAGTGTAAATGGCGGGAGGAGACGGGAATTTTAACAGCTTGGTCTGGGTAAAGAAAGAAATGCTCTCATCTAAACAGGAAGAAACGGCATGAGGCCATTGGTTCTCCTGGCAGTTTCTGACTGTGCTTTCTGCCACTACAGGCTTCTTTAGTTGTGTGGGTTATCATCCTGAGGTTCATGGGGGACCTGCCAGAGCCAGCAATGTTTGCCAAGAATGCCACCACCAAGAGCGGCTCCGTGATGACACAGATATATGACACACTTGGCAGGAAAAACCAGGTCCAGTTCAGGAACAACAGCCCAAACATGGTGAGAGGAGCAGGATATGTTTGTATTTTCATTTGCTTTCCTTGGTTTCTGTGGTGTTCTACCAAGAGTGAGAAAAGCAAAGGAACCCTTTTCATGCTACTGTACTTGAAATGCCAGAAGTGCCAAAGGGCCTCTGCAGTCCTGGAAGGACACTGCAGCTCCTTCTGGCAGGAGGGGACAAAAGAAAACATCTCCATTTGAGCATCTTTCCTTCCTTAATGAATCATTCTTGCTATGCATTAAACTAATTTCCTATAATGGTAATGTGTGTTGTAGAGAGAAAGCAGAAAGGATAACAAGATTTCCAAGGGGATCTCTTCCCTGAAGCTGAAACGGTCATCCAAGTTGACAGGGAAGGTAAGAGGTGGAAATAAATTGCTTCCCCTAAGTCTTCTTGCCTGGAACCCTGTCTTCATCTTCTGACAGATGTTACGTGACAGCAACCTCCCAGCTGGGAACTTGTTCCACTGCCAAGCCAGTGCAGCCCTGTGTATGAGATACCTGGGGCACTGTTCTTCTTTTAAAACTATCCCCATGTGCACTGCTGTCATTCATTCTCTGGCAGGTTCACTTCCCCT
>NW_009222737.1:34702-36243 GCF_000690835.1 Fulmarus glacialis
ACCCCTGAACACAGGAAACAATTTATTATTGAGCATTGTTGGTATTACAGAACAGTTTGCCCAAAGCCCTGAGCAGACTGAGAACCACCATGTGCTTAGGGCTGTACAGGAAAGTACAAGAAAGTTCTCCTAGCCAGTAATAGTGCCATAACACTGCATTTATGAGTTAGCTTGAGAGAGGGGGAAATATGGTCTGTTCCTAACTGCTTCTGCACTGAGCAGAAAGAGTTTTAGACAGAAAGGTAGAGAAGGAATGTCTCTCATTTCTGGGAGACCTGCCTGGTAAGAGGGGAGGTTTCTAGAGCACTCTGGGGTTCTGCTTGGTTTCTTTCAGGTGACAGACCAGCTGAGAAGTGGAGAAGAGGCTTTCCAAGAGGACAGCTCAATGTCTGAAAGACCTATGTCCAACCTAGAAAAAGTGCACTTCATTATTGGCAATGCAATTCTGCGCCCTGCCATCAGGTAGGACATTTGTACTTCCTTTCTAGGACCAGGCACCCATTACATCAAGGAAATCCAGCATCCCCTTTCCACACTCCCAGGGCATTTTCCAAATGCTGGAAATGTCTCACGTTTATCTCTGGGATTTCCCGACTGAAAGCCCAAGCTAGCCACATAGAACTGAGACTGTAGGCTGCACACGTCTTTGAAGGATGGTTCACCTTTATCAGAGGGGACAGAGAACGACTCTCTTACTGCCTTTTCTAGTATCTTCACCTCATAGTTTATGTCAGCTGCCCCCACGTATGGCTTTCTGAATACCCCACAGATATGCAATTGGGCAGAGCTCAGGGCTGTAACCCAATAACACCTGAAGGTGGAACACAGCCCTAGTATGAGGGAGAAGAAACATTCAGAAGGGACAATAAGAAGTATGGAGTTAACGTACACTAGGTGTATGAGAGCTGTTCATAACCTCAGTTTCCCAATAGCCTGTCTCTGAACCCTCAAGCAATGTCCCCAAATCAGAGGCGGTTGAAGGCCTGGCTTGCTGAATATATCAGCCACTAGAAGAAGAAATCCTGCTTGCAAGTGGTGTGAGGCTGGACCTTAGGCCAAGCATGGTGTGAGGATGAGACATAAGCTGGTTGTTTCTGACCTGACCCCATGAATTCTCTCCTCCATTTTAGCCCACTTTAGCTTATGCAACACTTTTCTGTAACAGAGCCCATAGGCACAGGCCCTGCCTTGACCTCAGTTGTGGGCTGCATTCCTCTCTACATAGTTGCTTTGTTTCAGTCAAGATGCTCCCAGAAGCAGATCCTCAGATGGCAAAAATTGCCTTCAATCAATGTATCATAACAGCCACCGGCTAAGTATCTACTCCCTCGGTCTGTGTTTCATCATATGTCCTACCTGGGAACAAAAACCTCATCCACCTTGTGTCCTCCCACATCAGACTTGCCAAATGTGTGTTCCAAGAGTCCAGAAAACTTAAGATGATTTTTAAATAGCAGTTTTGTCTGTATGCAGATTTTTGCATCTGTTTCCATATGTCCTTGCTGCAGGCAACTTGCATTTTCAGAAGCTCACTCTGAAGC
>NW_009222737.1:36272-39700 GCF_000690835.1 Fulmarus glacialis
CCTCTATTCCTGTCCAAGAAATCACTCCAAGTTTACTAAAAATATAAAATTAAGCAGAGTGTCCACCTATCCTTATCCCAAAATCCACATATGAGCAGACAGACAAGAGCCATGAGATACAAGCCGCATGCTGTAGAGAGCTTCGAGCAAGTTTCGCATGTGGAGGGACAGCAATGCCATTTCACAGCTGGATGACCTGGCAATTGTTATCCCCGCACAGCCCCCCTGCTTGTCACAGGAGGTAATCCAGCATGGGAAATGCACTTGAACTGCTCGAGTACAAGGGGTGGCAAAGGGCACTAAATATACCTTGAGCCTTTTCCTGCCAAAGCCAATGACACAGTTATTTCCTGTGGTACATTACAGGTGGTATCCTAGCTAACGTGGTTAAACCTAGCTCAGATCTACTTCATCATGCTGCAATCATGCCAAGCTTGCAGTGGAAACGTAGCCAAAGACAGTTCAGACAGCGAATCATTATCTGTTGCTTTCACATGTTTTATTACAGAGATGAGATTTATTGCCAGATTTGCAAACAACTCACTGAAAACAGCAACAGGAGCAGCTATGCTCGAGGCTGGATCCTTCTGTCACTTTGCCTTGGTTGCTTTCCTCCTTCAGACACATTTGTGAAGGTACACTACTAACCTTTCCTACAGCAGCTTAAATGCCTTAGCGGATCTGGTTTCTTGTGTATTTTGATGTTTTGATACAAATAGTCACATAAACTGTTTGGCTGCCATAGCAGCTGGTGCTGTGATTTTAGCAGAAACTATCTCATCTCATACGCTTATCTGGGAATTTAAATAAATGATTGCTGTACTCACATTTAATTCTTTTTCATTACACGCCATACAAGTCGGATTCTGTGGTTGATCACAGCCGTCGTTTAGATCTGTAATCTGCAAAGAATGTGGCAAATTTTATCCTCTCCAGTTCTGCCTTTCCAACATTTAAAAGCTGTCTCCAGTTACAATCCTAGTGATTAAATATACTCAGGAGTCCAGTATAAAATCACTCCCCATATTTTACCTGTTCTTACCCTACAGCTCCAAGCCCTACAAAATCCAATAGAGATTTGGTCTTTTTCATAGTTTTCTTAAATATGTTAATTTCCAAATTTAAATGGATGATAAATCCAGTTCATCAAAGAAAAAAAAACCCAACACAACCTGTGGCTCCAACTTGACATCAACCTTCCTCCTAGGTCTTAGAGGCAAACAGAATCCATAGATATCCCTGAATCTTCAGCCTTGCTTTATTGACACCTTAGCTCAAACAATTAATCTAATGGTAAATTCTGCCAAGAGGCCACTACTTGGAACAAACCAGACATAAGCCATAGACATATTTTGACACCAGTCTTAATCCAAAGTCTGTGAACCATGCAGAATTCACAAAAGACCTGACTTCCTCTAGTTCTCTTTTCCTAAATCTATACCGTATCTCTAGGAATATTCTTAATCATTAAAATAACCAGGTGACTGACCCATGCTTGCACTAAATACAAGTATGTAAATACAAGTCCATGTTTATACCACATCATCCAAGATACCAGTCATACAGACTCCAAAAGCTCAGTTTATCCAATCCTTCTCTTCCAACATCCAATCTTAATTGTGGACTTCAACTATTGATATCGCCAGAGAACTTAGTAAAACTAAAAGTAGCCATAATCAGCAGCCCTAACCTGCAATTAGCCCTCTTCCCAGCACTTTGGTTCATACAGAATGTCACAAGACTTCAGGCTCTTCTATTGGAAACACTGACCCTTGCTCTAATCATAAGAATAAAGTCTCCACTGTCTGATATTCATCATACAGTTAAACATAGTGAATAGACTGACACAAGCCTTCCTCTTTAGTCTAAAAGCTTTGCAGAATGAGTGAAAACTTGGTGTCTCAAACTCCTTTTCCAGAACACTAATCCCAACCCTAACCTTTAACACTTTCTGGTGAACTATAAGCTAACTGATCACTCTAATCTAGTCTATCAGCTGCAGGAGGTTTCTAATGGTTTATGAGGATTACTGTTTCCTAACACTTTCTTATGCTCTGTGCGTATAGTACCTGTTGAATTTCATCCACCATGGGCCCACAGGCTATGCACCGTATTGTGCTGAACGTCTGAGACGTACCTATGTCAATGGAGCACGGACTGAACCTCCGAGCTGGCTGGAACTTCAGGTAGCAACTCCCTTTTTGATAACTTACAGTGATCTGTGTCTTTTCATGCTGGATTGTATTTACTAACCTGTGCTAACAGATCTTCCTAAATCCAATAATGGAAATCAATTGCACAAGGGGATTGAAGACCAGCTGCCTTGTTCTGGACAGCTTCTTAGATACCCCTCGTCTGGCTATTCAGTTAACCTAAACCCAGTGGAGGGTGTTAAAAGCTGCAACACATGATTTGCAGGGCGATACCTCCATTCACTCAGGAGCCGCAGGCCAGAACCACCTCCTGAGGGAAGCTCTTACCATCATTTGTGGAAAGAACTGAACAGGGCTTATGCTTTTAAAATGGAGGGTGGAAGTGTGTATGATAGGGCTACATCACTCCTCCCCTTCCTTTAAATGTCTCCTTAGTAATTAGAAGTCACACACACACATGCACACATACCCGCCCTTAAGTGAAGACCTCAGTTCAATTCCTTCCTAAATCTGAGTGATCCCATTGCCTAACACACACCTCCCTGGACAAAATGATTGTTGCAGGCCATGTCTCTACTGATGCATGTAAGGCTGTACCTGAAAGTCATCAGGCCAAATAAGGCTCACAAAAAGTCTATCAATCAGACTACACTGTTATGCGATAATCCCCTTGAGCTGTGGGGAGGAGAGAACTTGATTCCACTGCTGCTCCAGGGATGTAGTTTATATTTAAGACTCAACATGCATTGAAGAAACTGTGTGGGCGTTGGAGGTTCACTTAAAGATTGTTGACTAGGGTGTACACTGTGTGGAGCTCTTAAATCTAAATGCCTTCTTCATTCTTCACAGAAAAGTAAGGTTTGCCCATTATTTGTTTCTCTCATTTGACTCTGACTTACAGGCAACAAAGCAGAAGAAACCCATTATGTTTAATATCACCCTGATGAATGGCCAAAGCATCACTGTTCCTGCAGACTCTGCTTCCATTGCCAAAGAGATCTGTCAGTTCATAGCAGATAAAATCAAACTGAAGGATGTGTTTGGTTTTTCGCTCTACATTGCTGTGTTTGATAAGGTAAAGTGCAGAAAAATAGAATGAAAGCTCCCTTCTCTTTCTGTGGAGTTGCTGCTGTCCACTCAGCCTCAGTGAGGACTTCTGGAAGCACCCCTGTCCCAGTCCTACACTCAAACCAAATCAGTTTTGAATCAGAGCTGAATCTCAGGATCTGATAATCCTATTCTGCCTTTCTGCTGGCTAGCCACTTAACAATTCCT
>NW_009222737.1:39731-42838 GCF_000690835.1 Fulmarus glacialis
GGTTTCCTTTGCCAGGTCACATAATTGACTAGTGTCCCTGCTCCCATGCATGGGCAGTGCAGCACTGTGGTCTCCCCCCATGTTCTGGGATCCCACCTGCTCGTCATGCATGCAGCACTGCAGAACTGCTGGAGCAGGGTGAAACTAGCAGGTCTCACACTCTAGGAAGCTCTGCTCAAACACATATTTCCCACCTGCACTGCTGCACGTAACTTTCTTGTCCTGTGTTACGGTGCTGCTGATGCAGCCCCTATCATGTGGCATTGAAAGCCAAGGTCCTTGCCAGGGCTGCTGCTGTTAGCTCATATACTGGCATTTTAGCCATTCCTTCCCTTTGCTTTTCTTTTTTTACAGTAATGCTGTAAAACAGACATACACTGCAGGATGACATCTTGGTGCTCAGAGTTAGGCACCAATAGCAAAGAAATTAATTCAGAGATGGCATTTTTGTTTAGATTACAGCAACTCTTGCATGGGCACTTAAGGGGATATAGAGGGGATAAACAAAGTACAAGAAGACAAATAGAAGATTGTAAACCAGAGCTGCTTTGTCTTAACTTCCAACTTATTTTTCCCCAATACCATTTTTGTGCCTAAAAATACACACAGCTACCAAAGTACAACTTGCACATCCATCTGCTTAACTTCTCAGAGTTTTTCTTGCTGTCAAGAGACCAGGAGCTCTGGGTTTGTTGTCCTTCACTCAGATCCAAAGCAGGCATGCCAGTAAAAGCAGTGTCCCGTTGTTCTAGGTCTGGTCACTGGGTGGGGGACGAGATCATGTCCTGGATGCCATCTCTCAGTGTGAACAGCTAGTGAAGGAGCGGGGCACACACGAACGCAATGCGCCCTGGCGGCTGTACTTCCGGAAGGAAATCTTCACCCCCTGGCACAACTCCCAGGAGGACCCTGTCAGCACTGATCTCATTTACCACCAAGTCATTCGTGGAATCCGGTTTGGAGAGTACCGTTGTGACAAGGTGGGTCTCATTCTCCTAAAGAGGCAAAACTATATTAACATTTCCCACATTAAAAAGCAGGAAGATGAATGAAGTTTCTAGCGGCTGTGAACAACCCTTCCCTTCTTAATGAACAGTTCCTGTCCCGGTGATTGTGCCAGCTGTCACACTGGCAGCTGTAATTAATACTTTTTTTTTCTGCAACTTTCAGTTCATGTGGCAGCTGGAGGCATGTCCAAAGGGGCAATTTGGGTCCTTTTAAAATATCTTTGCTAATAATCTCTTTGATGCTATGATTGTGTGAAGTTCATCTCTTCTTATGCTGGATGACTGTCAAGAGTTACCCAGACAAAAATGGAGAAAACCCCATTCCTAAATTGGCTTCAAGGTTGAATGAGGCTATCTGGACTTTGTGACATCTTTCTAGGCCTCTTTTAATGGATTAATTTTTTCAGGAGGAGGATTTGGTGGAGATAGGTGCAAAATATTGTTACATCCAGTTTGGAGATTCCATCCACAATGAACTTGTGCAGAAGGTGCTCCATGACTGTATCCCAGTAAAACAGCTAAAGTCCAAGCCCCTGGAAAAGTGGGTGAGCCTTATAACCTACGCACATGCTAAGGTAAGAGGTTTGTCTGGTAGTGCTGGGTAACCACTTTCGACCACCAGCTTCTGCTTCTTTCACCATTTCCATTTATGAATAGTCTGTTGGGGCAAGAAGCAAAAACATCTCAGTTTGTATATCCCAAATAATAAATTAGGGAGCGGAGAACCTTTCTACTCACTCTTCCATATAGGGCTCAATGAGGGGGGCAGAATGAAAAAAGTATTTTTAAATCTCTGAATAGAGTATCTTTTAAGGCTCTCTATCTCCCATCTGACAACTCAGTCAGGATGGGCATGGGATGGAATATTGGTTTTGATCTGGAAATGTATTACCTGAATTATTTCCATGGTACCCAAAGCATGTTAGACTCTGAACAGATCAGTCAGTGGGGATTTGAGGGAAATTTGGAATCCACATGCCTGTGGGCAGCCTCAGCTGCATGTGCCTTGGGTCCCTGGAGGCTGTTCCTGAATTGACTTTCTCCAGGTACCCTTGACACCAGCAACAGGAGAGGGCTGTTGGGAACCTCTGGGATCAGGCCTGCTCTTTGTTGTCTGCAGATCATGCAAACCAGATTTTACTGAGAAAACCTTGGGTATCTTTTTACGCTGCAGGCCCCATACACACAGGACCGTCTCTCCCGTCAGACTGTGAAAGAACAACTTGTAGATTTTGCTCGCTTTCAGTGGCCTTTGCTTTTTTCCCGATTCTTTGAAGTCACTAAGTTTTCAGGTAATACCTGGAGCCTGGGAGTAGAGGATAGATATAAGAACAATAGAGGAGGACTTGTATAGCATTGATAAGGAGTTTTTTCTGCATTTTCAGGCCCCAGCTTGCCCAAGAACCACTTTATCGTTGCCATAAATTGGAAAGGTATCTGCTTCTTGGATGAGTCAGAAAAGCGGCTCCTTGAGCTGACCTTCCCAGAGATAACTGGCATCCACACCAACAGGTGAGTGCCCCAGAAAGACAAGATCTGAAGAAGGCATCTCTGCCCATACTCAGAGAAGGAATTCCATGTAGAGGGAGGTGTGCTTTCTCTGCTGTCCCCCTAGGTGATTTGATCTGAGCCTGGAAAGATGATTTAGCTTAGGTCTGGGAAACAGAAAGGGACAAGTTCTGAGCAGTCTGTAAAGGAAACACTGAAATGGCTGAATACTCCCAGCTGGTGGAAGGAAAGATGATGCTGCTCAGTCAGAAAGGTGTAAGGAAGCACAGACATGCATCAAGACAAGAATGGTCCGAATAACTAACATAGTTAAGTCATCGTCTGTTACGCTTGCTGGGAGTTTGTGTACTTCTCAGGTGTGATGGACCTGAACAGGATAACTGAGGTAAATAGGGTAACCATTGGCTTGCTCAGGGCACACATCCTTGCATCAGATCACTCAGAGAATAGGGTCTTACATACACAAAAAATACCTCTGTGAGGACTGTCACAGATTTAATTAGTTGCCCAGTTACTCCAAAAGAAGAGAGTTCTTTTGTCTATAATGAAGCACTTTGGGGCAAAACATGGTGGAGTCCAGGGTGAACCTGA
>NW_009222737.1:42888-59351 GCF_000690835.1 Fulmarus glacialis
ACCAACTAATGAGAAGGCAAATTAAGAACTACCAATACTCACTGTAAGGGAGTTGTCTACAAGGTGGTGTAGGTGCCTTGGCTGTGATTGTATATGGGTCTGTAAGTTTTTCAGATGCTCTGGTAACAAACTGTTCAATAATACATAGAGCAGTGAAGTCATTTGGACAGAGTTGCACTCTCATCACGCTTCGTGCCGAGGAGTTTGTCCTCACATCTGTAAACAGCGTTGTCATTGCTGAACTGGTGGTCACGTTCCTGGAAGGACTGAAGAAGAGATCACGATTCGCTGTGGCAATGCATGAGAAAAAATCCCAAGGTAAATCTTATAACTTTTCTACAGTGTAGAGAGAAAACCCACAGCACTTGTTTGAAAGAGCTCAAAGAGAAGAGGGAGAACTTCAGCAAGAGTCCCTTTGCTCCAGGAGGGATGCATAGTGATCAGCACAGCAATACAGAGCATAAGGCAATGTGATTCAATACCTTTGCATACAAATTACCTTTCCTTCTTCCTTCTAATTTTTTGCATATTTTATTTAGATAGTACAGTGTCCAACAACTCAGCCTGCTTATAGTAGGAAGTTGGATCTGGGCTCCCTGGAAATACTTTCCAGAAAAATTTCACAGAGGTGGTAAATTGGAATTTTCTGTGGAATATAGCTGGCTGGAACAGACAAGAGGGGATTAAAATGTAAACATTAATTTCACCTACTTAAAACTAGTGAATTTCTTTCCATGCTTTGCTGTCAGTTCTAGACACAAAGTCAGCATCCCTTTGAATCAAATGAAGTTTTGCCATTGCCCTCAGTGGATCAAAATCAGGCTGTCAGAGGAAATTTAAGTGATTTCTCTGAAGTGTTACTGGATAACTAGCCGTATTTACACAAATCACTTTCTATTGCTAATTTAATTCAGGCCTTCAAAATACAATTCCCTTGTCTTTCATGTTGCAATCCCTTTGCATTTTCTTGGACTGTTAAGTCTGAACAGTACTCCCTTAATCTGTTTTCCAGAAGACCCTGCCATCCTGTCCTTCAAGAAGGGAGACTTGCTAATCTTCACTGAAGACAAAAGGCTGGATGCAGACTCTGGCTGGATCTGTGCCCAGAATGAAAGGACAGGCAAAACAGGGAATGTATCTTTGGAAGAGATCTACATCATTCCTTCTCTCACAAAACCCTCTAGTCAAGTGCTGGTAAGAAAAGCTGAGCACTCTCTTTGAAAAGACTAGAAAATAAATGATAATAACAATGTTAAATATTATTTAATTTATAACCGCAAGTTAATTGTTCCTCCAAAGTCAGAAAAGTTCTATACCTCCCATTGAAGCAAAGCATTTCATTCTGTCCTGTCTGAAAACAAAATTAACCTAGCCCAAACTCTAAGGAGAAGACTGCAGTTGCACAAAAGCAATGACTTTAAAAAAACCAGTTCATTCACCATTAGGGATTTCAGTGCCTGGAATTGGTAGCAATTAATGGAAATGGGTGTGCAGTTGAGTTTTCATGCATTCACACGAGGTCTCAAGTGAAGCTCTAAGTGCAGCAGGTTACTTTAAAAGAATATGCTCTTTGAGGGACTCAAGGTTTCCCATTGATCACTGTTTGCTAACAATTTTGCCTTCAATTTTGGAGATTCAGTATATTGGGTACTGTGCTAACAAGTAAAAAGCTGAAAAAGTGGGGGAAAACACACTAGTGATAAGCAGGTGCGTTTTTAACGTGTTGTGATTTGGATAATCACATACATTTTGATGGCCACTACTGTTGGGTCTATGGAAATTACTTCCTTGAGTCGACTATTCCCGTCTGTCTTGAGTCTCTGAAGATGCTGCTTAGAGGACAGAAGGTCTCCTGCAGCAGAGAGTACTCAAGTTTAGTATGCACCATCTGTGCATATATGCTGAGTAACACCTGAAAGTCTGTGCAGAGATCTGCGTCCATGTGACATCTCCACGTGGCTGTGTCATTCCAGAGTTTGCTGATGATGTCTCCAGACCAGAGGAGGACAGCTTCACAGAACTCCTACATGGATGAACCTGATGAAGAGGATCTCAAAGTGAAGCCTTATACCCTGGAGGAGTTCTCCTATGAACACTTCAGGTGAAGCTCTGTGTCGTGTGTGCCCTAGCAAAGTTCTTGTTCATCTTCAGTGATCCTTAAAGTCTAAGATGTAATAGCATCTCCCATTTCTGATTGGGTTTCTTCTGTTTGTTCCCTGTAATTAAGTGTGACTTTGGACATGCAGAGATTCTGGCACATGGCCTACTTATATCTTTTGTCTGCAGAAATGCAAAGGGAAGGGTAGAAGAACCCCAGCTGGACTTATTTCTTTCCAGCAGGCCCTATTCTTACTTCTCACCCATTCTTCAGCACTTACCAGCTAGTGAGGATACACAACATCTCAGGCCTTGGACAGTAGGGGAAAAATGAGTCTTCTAAAACCTCTCTTCGTGAGGATACACAACATCTCAGGCCTCGGACAGTAAGGGAAAAATGAGTCTTCTAAAACCTCTCTTCTTTTTGCAAGCCTTCTCCCTTCTGGATTTACAAGAAACCACATTTCCTGTTCTTGTTGACCTGCATAATCAACAGAGATATGAGATCATTGTCTTGGGAAAGAACATGCCTAGAGATAAGTCTTTGAGATAATGACCTCCTATGTTCATAGCAATACCAATCCAGTAATTTTGTATTGTCTTCATTCAGGACTCCTGAGAAGGAATCCATCAGCAAAGCTGTTCTCCAGAAATCCCGTGGGCGCAGTCAACTATGGGCACACTCTAAGGAGCCCTTGAAACAGCCCTTGCTGAAGACAGCATGCACAGACCCTGATCTTAGGGACTTGGCTTGTCAGGCCTTCATTGATATCCTTTCACTCTTTGGGACCCAAGAACATTCAGGGGAAGGAAGAGCTAGCTACCTCCACTAAACTCACTTCCATTGAGATAACACCGCATCCACGTTACAGGGGATACATTTACATCAAGGTGGGGGTATCAACTCTGCACAACTTAGCATTGTTTCCCTTGTCTAGAGAAAAAAGGTTCCTATTCCCTCCCGATGATCCAAAACTCCTGATGGCTCACTTAACTAAGAATGTGGCTTTAAAAGTGAGTGAGATGTACTGCGTATGCCCAGAGCAAGCAGCTAATATGGTGCAAATCACAGCCAAGCAGTGACTGCTGTACAGGGAAAGGGGGTAGGGGACAGGCAGGGAATATGTTCCAGACCCTCCTCCCAGAATTTGCCACTTACACATCAACAGAGTCACTAACACGTTAGGATCCAGGTGAGACTTCCCATTTACCTTCCAAAATTGGCCTGCTTTTGTCCTTAACAGCACATTCACCCATCATGAAATTCATGGGAGACTATCCCTCAAAACAGGCACACTCCTCTGTGGAAGTCACTGACCAGATATTTGTAGCAGCTATCCAGGAGGAGGTCCTGCGGGATGAGATTTACTGTCAGATTATGAAGCAACTGACTGAGAACAGAAACAGGTATTCACCTGGGTGCAAACACCCTGCTTCTGCAGAGCCGGGGCTCAAGTGCAGGTGGTGAGCAGGAATCCCTGCTACACCTGTGATGGGGTGGGGCAGAGGGGAAGGATGGGGCTCACCTTTGCAGAGCACTCAGGACCACTGACTGGCAGTGATTGGCCACAGAGCAGGACCATTACTCGTCTCCCTTGGGCTGCTGCTTTGCTCCCATTAGCATTCAGTGCTCGTCTCTGTGCAGCATGGTGTGAGGCAGGCAAGGTGTTACTGAAGCCCTCTTACTCTCAAGGCAGTCTGTGGAGAAAATATGGCACTGCATAGAGTTCTTGCATGCTTTCAGTGACTGCACTACCAGTTTGTTTTAAGTTTCCCAATGACAGTATTTCCCTCCTATAAGGATGTAGTTCACACTAGATCTTCTACTACCAGTGAATCCTTTTGAGCAGTTATATTAATTAGGTTACGCAACTGGCTTGCAGAACAAATTGGTTACACAGGCCCCTGCCCATGCATAAGTCTCTGAAACAGGCTGGTGTTTGCTTACCCACTCATAAAATTATAATTTGACCTACTTCCAGGGGAACTGAATTGCAAAAAGAAGCTTAAAATAATACTAATTATTAACAAAATGGTTTGTCTGTTTCTAGCTGCATTGTGTCACTGCAAAAATTAGAGAAGGAGCTTCTGTTTGTTTATTTTCTTTCTTACTGTTCTACAAATATTAAACTTAGTGGAACTTTTACCATGTGTGTTACTATTAAATGGTAAATTTCCTTGCCTGCAGTAAATCTTACAGGCTATTTAACTCATAGTCTGTAACCATGGTGCCAGTGCTATGCCTGATGTACAATTTAGTTCTGTGGATCATTCACTGTTTTGAGAGGGATCACTGATGTGGAAAAAACAATGCTTGAAAGGTGGCTATTTCCATATATTTTCATTAGAACAGCCAGAGCAACAACTCTTTCATCCGTCCCAGGCTACTGCCCTGTGGACCATGTCACGCTCTCACAGACACAAACACCACTGATCTATAGAGTATAAATGGGATTAAAATAGTGTGTCTTCATCTGCAAAATTAGAAAAGTAAATGGGAATAAAGAAGCCAGGACCTCTTTATTCAGCAGTCTGGTGCCCATTCAAAGGTAGACATGCTGGCTTTCCCAATCAAAACCACTTCACACCATTTAGCATTTCACAGCAATCCCTGGGACACAGCTGAAGTGTTCTGCTCCTGGCTTTGAAGGTAGAATGACTGACCATCTCCTGGCTGCAGAGCCTTTCTTACTGGTGAGGGCGAGATGCCAGAAGAGCTTTGACTGGCAGATTTCACAGGTCCAAAGACTGGAGAAACTGGCTTTCTGTCTGAAAACAAAACAAACTTGATCTGGAGTTCTGAAGAACTCTACCTACCTCATTACACAGTGCCATCTACCTGCTCATTTTTCAGAGCAGGAGCATGCATAAGGGAAAGTCAATTACAAGCAAAGTGCTTGTGCCCTGAGCAACGCTGGCTAGTACAGAGGGCAGGTGAATACAAACAGCTGATAAAGCACAATCCAAATACATGGGAGCTTGAACAGCAAATTGACAGTGGCTTTCCAAGAGGATGGCACCAGGCTCACTGCTGCCAAGATGACTGTTAAACTGGAGCTTATATTTATTCATGAGATTTGCAACTGTCATGAATATTTATCAGCCAGGATTTAGCATTGTCTTCACATACGGGCTGTGGTTGTTGCATAGAAAACAGCTGCCAGATCGTGTGAAGGCTCTGTTGATTTGCAGCTCTCTGCTGAATGGCACAACATACCATGATGGGAGTGTGTTTCTCTTCCCTGTAGCTGGTGTGTGGTCAAACGAAGAATTATATGTGGCTGTAGCAGAACTGTTTGCTTTGGGTTCACAGGTACAGCATGACCAAGGGCTGGCAGCTCCTTTGGCTCTGCACTGGCCTTTTCCCACCCAGCAAGTCACTGCTGAAACATGCCCAGAAGTTCATGGAGACACGTCAGAAAGAGACACTGGCCCTGGAGTGCAGTCGGAGGATTCAGACAGTGATGAGGTAAACAGTCTGGCATATAGCCAGCTCAGAGTGTTAAAAAATCATGAATCAGGTGCTAAAAAGCACATGGGCTAAAATATTGAGACTCTTAACTTTCCTTTTTCTCTTTACATCCTTTTTTTTTTAAGGGATCATTATTTTTAATTCTTTTATGGACTTTGAACCACTAAGAGATGTGTGTCACAGTTTTGCTTTTTTCTTCACAGAGTCAGCATCATTTTTAAAAGTTCAGCATCACACATAATCACACTTGACTCCCAGAGCTGGGTATTTCAAACATCCTAAAGGACATGCAGCTTGAAATGAAATCCTGCATTGTCACTGATGAGGTCCTGACCTTGCTTTCCTTTGGTGAGGCAGCATATCTTTATCCCCCTTACATGTGCCTGAGGATTAGTCTTGAGTTTGTTGAATCTCAGTAGCACAGAGCTGCACACGTGCAGCTAAAAATACTAGGTTTTACTCATAGTGGCACCACTGAAGTCACTGACATCTGCAGAGTGCTAATGTGGCTCTGTTGGTTTTCTGGTGGTGAAGCAAAGCAGATCCATGCTAGGAAGACAGGATCAACACAGTCATTTCCTGTTCTTTGAAGAAATCCAAATGAGCAAAGCCCTGAGACTTACATGGCTGCTCACACAGGGCACTTCTCAGTCCTCTAGACATGACCCCTGTCCCGGTGAGGGTTGAAGCAATAGGGCCTCCAGCCCACAGTGCTTCCCAAGCTTCTGAATGACTTGTTGGTGTGATGAACTTGACGTGACCAGAGATAGTGGAAGGGCTACCTAGTTTTCAGGAAGGATCAACTGAACTATAGGGGGAAGGTTTCCCTAGATTCCTTCAGACACTGAATTACCCAGCTTCACACTCTGAGAACACAGTGCTTTAGCATCAAGGTTAACCCCAGCTTTCTCCCTTTTGATGCTGCTGTGAGTTACCACCTACCTGCCACAGACCTCTTCAGTAAAGAAGCTGCCCAATGATTTCTCCCTCCAGCTCCTCCATCCTCCCCCTTCTCTTAGGCTGGGCCCTGCATTTGGTCTGTGAGTCCTGTGGGCCAGGCTTGAGGGGAATGCTAACACAGTGGCTGTCCCCCTTGTAGCGGATGGGTTTTGGCACTGATGGGGAAATGTCACTGCACATTGAACTCGCCTTTGAAGTGCCTGAAAAATGCATGGCGAGGAATGCTATTCATTGGTTTTTTCTATGGAGAAGACTGAAAATTTCCTGCCTCCCTGTATCATGTGCTATTCATGCTCTAAGCCCTGTTGAGCTGTATAGAGCTTCTTTAGATTGGGGAAACAGGGAGGGGAAAGCAGAATGGGCTGTTTGGGAGGAGAGTTCTATCTGCTAAACTGCCCCAGATCTGGAGCCTGGGGGATGGGAAGAGGAACAAAGACAAATGTTGTTTTCTAAGAGCATTTCTTTTCCTAAGATTAACCCTGCACCTGCTCAGAATAGAATAGAATAGAATATTTCAGTTGGAAGAGACCTACAATGATCATCTAGTCCAACTTCCCCCTGTAAGTAACCTGCTTTCTTTGGAAAGGGGAGAGCAGGCAGCTCGAAGGACTGACCTACAATACGTGGAATGGAAGCCAACTGAGCCCTTGGGTACATCTTTTCCTCCATAAACAGCTTTACAGCTTCATCCCCAGACTCCTGGTCAGGGAACCAGCGAGCACCCTGATAGGTGTTAAGCAGATCTTGCCTTGGCAATCAATTCCTAGCTGAGGCTGCAAGCAGAGATGGCCCTGTGCCTCCAGCCAAGCTGCTGCACTTCTGTGGTCTCCTATGGCCTCCCTCTGCTGCAAGTCCAGGAACAGATGACTGAGTAGGGCTGGTCCACACTCCTTACCGTGCCTGTACAGTACCAGAGCACATGCTGTTCAACTTGGTTTAGTCAGGTTTTCCTTCTCCAAATGGAACTGCTACTTTATTTAATGGGAAAAAATCAGTTTTCAAATCCACACGACTAAAGCTGGATGCCAGACTAAGCTCTCTTCCCAAGAGATTGGCCCAGTGTGAGAGAGGAGTTTGGCCCATAAGCTACAGTGTACAAAATCTCCAAACAGCCTGCTCGGTGTCACTGAGGGCAGGAAAATACCAGCCCCAGAAGGTAATGTACTAGATTTGTCCTCACTTTAATTGTATCAAGGTTTTTGCATGACTCAGACTTCAGGGCCAGTTCCTTTGCTTTTAAAGGCAGCTCTGCTCTGAGGTATAATTTCAAAGAACGGGGACTGTGCAGCTTAAGCACCTCTTGAGTCAGTGATTACATGCCAGCTCTTATATAAAATGTAATGCTTCTGGCGGCCCTCCAAACTTTTCTGGTACTTGCCTTCTGAACTGTAACTCATTTTGTATCTGAATGCATATCTTTTTGCTGATGCAAGAATTAAATAAAATGTATTTCTCCTTGTGGCCGCTATCTTCACACTGCAACAACAGTAAGGAAAAATGTCGCTGAATACATAGATGGTACTGGCCAGGAAGGTGCCTTATTCATGCAACCTCTTTGCAGAGAAGAACAGACTTTTAATATATATGCTAGTAAGACCCTCTGTTTCTTGCTGTTAATACATGTTAATGCTGTTAATTTGCATTGGGGTGAGGGTCCATTAGAGCCCACCCCACGTCACAGTACTAGCATTTTGGATGGAGTCTGTTGTTCGGATGGAATACTGTTGTTCAGCTCCTCAAAGATTAAACATCCAGCACTGATCTCTCTTATGATGGTGGTGGCATTTTCCAGGAGTGGCTCCAGGAAGTGGGCACCTCATCCTGTGGAGGTTGAGGCCATCTTACAGAACAACACTAAGATTTCACACAAGATTTGCTTCCCCAATGAAACAGAACAGGTGAGAACTTACTTGTTTTCCCAGCCTTGACCATTTTCCCAGCCATGATGCGTTCACGCAGGAGCACATTTCAAGACATTCAGTGTTCTCATTTCTTCCTCTCCTCTGTGTAACAAGAGTCTTGTTATCTCATAGACATTTGATGTGGGAACAAACACCAAAATACGGACTTTGTGTCAGAACATCGCTTCCAAACTGCAGCTGAGCTCCTGGGAAGGTTTCAGCCTCTTTGTGAAGATTGCAGACAAGGTAACTCTTCTCAACTATGGCAGGGTAGCCAGACTCCTCCCTCCTCTCTTACTTATTTACCAGACCACCTAAACAACCATATATGAAACCAAGCAACAGAGCAGGTCATTACTGCTTCTGTCTTACTGAGGGGATACAACCTAAACTCGAACTTTTAGCACCTGGCAATTATTTTAAGTCTCTTGAAGGGGCTGGATGGAGATGCAGTTTCTATCAGTCTACCAGTACACAGGTGGTACTAAAAGCAGAGAAGATGTGGGCTTTCTTGCAGCTGCTGGGATGGTAGCAAATTGCATGTTGCATACTGCTGGATTCAGCCCTTTTCCACTCAGGCTTTGCCCAGGAGATGTGCAGCACATGTACACTACTAGTACTAGTGTTAGGGAGAGCAGTGGCTGACCAGCACCAGTTGATTGCTCTCTAGTTTCTCAGAAGCTTGCCTTGCCCAAGCTGAAGCTTGGGTTGGCTGCCTTGCTGAGAGGTCCCTTCTCTCTGGAACTGTGATCAAGGAAAAAGCAGCACTAAGTCCAAGCAGAGGGAGTTTCTGATGTGCTGCGTTCCTGAAAAGAGGAACCCGGTATGTGCCAATATTTTACAAAGAGGAGATGGCTAAGAATAAGATCGGCACCTTCAGCTTGACTTCAATAAGCAGGTTGGAAAGAAAAAAGCAACAGAAGATGCAATAAAGTCCCCATATGATATGTAAATAATTTGAGCCTTCCTCCTCCTATTTCTGTACTTCTTTCCCCTTACCTCTGTCTTTCCTGCTGTAATTGTGCTCTCTCACTGTAAACAGGGAAGGAAAATTCAGCCTGATACTTGGGTATGTTGGCACAGGCAGTATTTCATATGATCTGTTAATCCCTCCTTTCCCCCCTTCATTGCTTGGCCTTTTCCAGGTGATCAGTCAGAATGAAGCAGACTACTTCTTTGACTCACTAAGGCAGGTGACAGACTGGAACAGGAAGAACAAACCAGGGAAAGACGGTAAGCAGAATGCCAGCATGACAAGAAGCTGCATGAGATGCTGTGTTGAACTGGGAAAACAGCAAATTTATCCAGTAGGATTTACTCCATCTTGGGAAGTGTGTGGCAGAGCCTTATTATATCATTTTTGTTTGTACGTACACGGTTACTGCCTGCACCAGCAGTAAGATCCAGTGACCTGATGCAGCCAAGCACTGGCTATCAGAAACACCAGAACACTTTTCTGGAGGGGTCTCTCCAGAAATTTTAAATTAGTACCAAAGATTTTTTGACCTGTTGCATCCAAAACACACAGCTGGATGCACACAGGTTAGATAGGTTGATCCTCTTTACAGTCCAAGGCTCATGCATTGCCAGATCAGGTATCAGCCAATACATGTAAATAGGTTCTTTACACAGCGCCATCCCATTCCTTGGGTTGTTAGAAAATTGTTGGCTAGATTATTACCTGGTGATACCAAAGCACAAGTTGTATTGCCAGAGGAACACTTGTTAGAATAAAACAATATAACACTAATGACACTTTGCACTTCACCCCCATGTATAACATACATTTTGAAATCTACATCAAACTCAAACTTCACACAAATTTCATATTCATTTATACTGACCTTTGCTTATTTCAGGACAGCTGAGGTTCAACTTCTTGAAGCACTATCTAGGTATCTAAGACTTTCTAACTTCCCGCTTCTCCCCACAGCTGATGCAGCTTCTAGGAGCTCTGAAAATCACAGCATAAAGATGTGGGTGCACTAAATCACAATTCATTTCTGTAAACACAGCCATCAGGGAATGTACCTGCATCAGTATAACAGAATTCAGGTGTGCTGCATGCTGGCAGCTGTCATGAGCACCAAGAAATAACGAACACTTGTATTGCTGGCATCCTCAACTTCTTCCTCCATCTCTGAAGAGCCTGCACCTTAGATCACTGCATGATCAGTGTCCAAGAACTGACAACTAATCACTTTCTTGGTCATCTAAAATGGCCTTTTGTACTTTTTTGTTAGTAATTTTGTTTGTTACTATTAAAACCAGAATTACATTTCTAAAGAAACTAACAAGCCATTTAAAAGCTGCAGAACTCTACCCTGATACAGAGAATGCTAACAAGATGTTGTTTCCTTAGGGGCTACTATGTCTGTGGCTTATGAGGTGTATTTCATGAGAAAGCTGTGGTTGAGTGTAACTCCTGGGAAGGATCTGAAAGCTGATTCCATTTTTCATTACCACCAGGTAACCAGCTCCCTAAAGCATAAATATAATGGCTGACAATGTGATCCAAGAAATACTCCTGAGAAAGTAAGCCTGCTGGAGTATTACCATCTCCCTCACCAAGGCCTGCATTATAGAGCCTCCAGAAGAATACCTCTGGAGGGCACAGCTCACCCTCAGGAGCAGATTTATTTCTCACAGTGTTCACACCTTAGCTATATTATTTATGTTAGGAGCACAGCTTCCTAATCTAATTGTTCCCTGGAGGTGCTCGTCTTACTTCGTAATTGTATGGAGAATCATAGAATGGTTTGGGTTGGAAAGGATCTTTAAAGATCATCCAGAGAACCTCCAGGAGGAGTCAAAATTTCTTGGGATGCTCTTGGACTGTGTTTGGCCAGACTCACATCCTGACCTCACAGATTTTGCATGCATAAGTCAGTGTTTGCTTTAGCCCATTCTGTCTGGATTTAGAGCTCATCTCTTCCAGGAGTTGCCGAAGTACCTCAGAGGCTACCACAAGTGTTCCAAGGATGAAGCTGTCCAGCTGGCAGGGCTGATTTATAAAGTGCGCTTCAACAACGATCGCACACAGCTGGCAACCATCCCCAAAATCTTGAAGGAACTGGTGCCAGACAATCTGCTCCGAGCAATCTCACCAGATGAGTGGAAGAAGGTAAGAACATCAGCTTTCATTAGTCATGCTACTTCCACAGAGCTTTATTAGAGAAGGACATTGAGACACACTGCTTTTTTTGATCTGACAGTCTTTGAAAGCACTATGGAGGGCTGCTACTGGATGTTGCTGTTTTGCCTCTTACAATCTAGATTTTGCATCCTCTCTACCAAACCTCTGAAAGATGTCTGCAGGCCTGAACGATTGATTTGAAATGTGCATTTTTCTTAGAGATACTAATGTATTTTCAGTGCCCAGAAGAAGAGTTAGAGATAGGAAAGTCAGTGATGGGACTGGGGATTTGAGGATCTTGTAGAGAAACAGAAAATTAAGATGTGTCTTAAATATTCCATAGTTTCACCAGCAAACCAGTAACCTTGCACCGTGTACATGCTACTCATAGCAAAAGGCTCTTTTGTCTGCCAAAAGGCAAGAAAGTTTCAGCAGGTACTTATCACTTAGTCCACTGAGGAAGACACGGGACGCTATTTCAAATACAGAGGGAAAATTCACCCTACATGTTTCAGCAGAAAATGTGTCTGCAGGTGTTTAACACTGGCGTTCTGAATTTTGAATTTTGTTTCACCCCATATTACCCCTTTGCCCTGAAATCCGTTCCCTCTGTCTCCTGGACTTCCTTCAGCCAACTCATTAGTAAGGAACACTGGGAAGGTTCTGGCTCCACCTTGCCCCATGGCATGGTAGGCTATTTTCATTTTCAGAGTCTTCTGTTGCTGTGGGCACAAGACCGATCTTGGTGATGGTCTGATGCTATCTTTAGTGCTAATGCTGGACAGCGGAAACCTGCCTGTCTCCCACTGAATAGGCTTTGTATCCTTTTTTCTAAACAGAGCATTACTGCAGCATATAGCAAACATGAAGGAAAAACTGTGGATGAGGCCAAGATTGCCTTCTTGAAAATGATACACCGGTGGCCAACGTTTGGATCAGCCTTCTTTGAGGTGAAGGTAGGTTGAAAGGCCTGTACAAATGGCTTTGGTAGTAGACCAGCACTGGGGGATAATTGACTATAATTCCGTATAACTGACTATAATTCCGTATCTGTGTAAGTGAGAATGCATTATAAAGCTGGCTTCCCGTCATCTACTGAGGAAAATTCAGTTCCTTGGAAGGGGGGAGATGGGTTTTTTTATCCCTTCTGAACTATGCCTGTTATTTACTGGCTATGTTGTTGTTCCAGTTGTAATACTTAATATTAGAACAACTATGTAGTAGATGGGGTCTTTTAGTTATATACTTAACTGTCCTGTCACTGTTTTCCACTACAAAATGCTGCGAAATCTTGCATCTCTGGGGACTCAGAACAGAACTGTACTAATCCTTTCATTCTGCAGTGGATACCCCCAGGAGTAATTTCCCACTTGCAACCTTTAGTTTCTCCTCGCTAGGCTCTTAACTGGTTTGCAACCAACTATTAGCCTATTCTCAGATAGCCTAGGAAATAATGGACTTGATTCTGCTTTTATGTAGCAGCTGCTCAAGTCATCAATATATGGCCAAAAAAGTCATCCTTAGCAATACATTATATTGAAGAGCTTTATGTTTCAGTGTTTATTTGGTAAAGAGAACAAGCAGCACTGGACACTGTTAAAGGTCACTATGCACCTGACATGGATCATTTCTTCATTTTCTGCTTATATTGCTGTTACTTGTCTACAGCAAACCTCGGAGCCAAATTTCCCAGAGATTGTGCTGATTGCAATCAACAAGCAAGGAGTCTCACTGATACATCAGAAGACAAAGGTAAAAGTTGCTTCTCAAGAATCTATCTAAGGAAGGATTTAATTGACCATGCTAATTTAGGGACAGCCACAGGACCTTGTCCCTGAATGGCAGGAGAGGATAAAGTCCCTCCATTCACTTTCTGTGTGAAACTGAAGAAAATGTTATTGCCTGAAATCACTTCTTTGCACTTTCTACACTGGAAAGGAAACAGTGTAGAGCATCTCTGAAAAAAGAAGGGGTAATCATGATGGATGGACAGTGCACTAGGGAACCTGCTTCAGAAAAATGCTTTGCAGGAAACCCAAGCTGTCTGAAAGATTAGGTTGAATGACAGTGTTTACCAGCTCTCTAACCCAAACAGTCTGGTCTTAGCAAGTTCCCAGGGAAAAACGTTTATGAATATCACTATTTGCTTTTTAATAAGAAAAAAATATTCAGTGAGTTTTGGATTATTGTAAATATAATGGCAGTGTGCTAAGGCAAAGATCAATATATATGAAAGGAAGTCTCATTAGAGTGATTAAGACTCACCTGCTTGGTGAAAATACAATATACCACTAGTCTGGATGCAAGACCTACCTTGATCCACTGTGTTTATAAATGAAGTGGGAAAGAATAAGAATGCTCTGGCTCCACAGGTTTTCTTACATAACAGCCCGTTTTCATTTCAGAAATGTTTTATAGTTCAGTTTGTTTCCCTTCACAGGATATTTTAACAGTCTACCCCTTCAATAAAATCTCCAACTGGAGCAGTGGGAGCACATACTTTCACATGACAATAGGGAACTTGGTACGAGGAAGCCGGATCTTATGTGAGACATCTCTGGTAAGAACAGTTTTGTGAACTTATACACAAGAAACTCCTAATTTTTCCTTTACATCCAGAATTGCTACAAAACCATAGTGCCAAAACAGATGTTAAAACCAGTGCATATAGAAAAAGCATTCACTGCTATGTCAATAAAATTGCAATTTAGAATTGGTTCAGTGCTATATAATGCCATCTGATACAAAGATGTAAGCCATAGCGACAAGGAAAAATAGTAACTTCCCAAATTCTTCCCATACATCAAAACTCTATCTATCTGAGACATTAAGAAAAGACTGCACTTACCCACAAAACTACGTAAGAGGCTTTTTGTCTTGCATGGTTTGATCCATCTATGCAGTAACACCATCCTTGTAAGATTTTACACTTTTCAGTTGAGTGGTACCACCTTTTTAAGAATTGGTTTCAGATTGTCCACAGACTCAGACAAGCATCACTGTATCGATATTTAAAGGTAAATTTGTAAAGATAACATAAAAATATTTAAGGGCGAACTTCTCTCACAGAAAAGCTTGGGTTCCTAAGTACAAGATGTCAATCTATAAAATGAATGACAAGGAGACAGTAGAGCTATGCTCTGTAAAGTTTTGTAAATCTATGAAGGGAAGAGCAGAGGGAGGAATAGATAAATAATTATCAAAACAGTGATAGCTGTTGGAAGAGAAGATGTCCATGCAGGGAAGAACCTAAGAAAAAGATAAAACGGGGAGGAAATGAGAGTTATTTTTGCTTCTGGAGCTCTTTGAGATACTTAAGACTTTTTTCTTTTCTGACAGGGTTACAAAATGGATGACCTGTTAACATCCTATGTACACCGGCTAATGAATGCTGTAAACAAGCAAAAGAACCTCCCAGCCTGAGAGCAGAAATAGAACCCATTACCTATATCTGTGCCAAACTACCTGTAATTTCATGTCCCAGAAGAAATGCCATTTAAAAAAATATTAATCTTGATGATCAGTCTTCTGATCACACACTGAATAACTGTGTTGCTGAAATATGACCACAAGAGAAGCTCAAGTGAGCATGTGCTTACAAATATCTGTAACACTTGTCTGTCTTAGATGTAGTATAAGAATTCCATTCAGATCTTGGATTTAGAGAAAGTTTAGCTGGATTTTAATGCAATATGGGGGCAGGGGGCAGAGAAACCCTAACGTGAGAGCCTCTTCTGATACTCTAAATCTCCTCCATTCTTAAAGAGAGACATACATTAACAGTTGTCTTCCTTTTGGAAAGAAAATGTCCCCTTGTTGTGTATGCTCTTACCAAATGCATAAACTCCTTGAGTCTTTGCAAACAAAGGTAACGTTACTTTTTTCCTCCTACTGGAAATTCTAAGAGTGGAAAAACGCCCTTTAGTAGTAGGATAACTGGACACCTTGAAAGGTAAGATGCTGATTTTCATCCTTTTATCACTGGGTTACGTGCTGCAAGTTACAGTAGACTGACAGCCAGTTACTGTCAGTCAGAATATAACTCTCATTCCTGTGTGCTGCTAAATTAGCAGGCTGTCCACTGGTTTACCATTGCCTTGGTTAAATTAAATAGTTTTCTCTCTTTCACACTTTATAATGCACTTGGAAACTAACACCTGCTTTCTACTATGCAGTTTCTAGTAAGCATAAACAAACTCTGAAATTAGTCTGGATTTTGGGTCCATTACTTTTACTCAGTTGCTCCTATTGCAAGTTATAGATGGGCTATTCAGTGCAAATCAGAATCAAAGAACTCAATCTAACAGACATCTGTTGAAAAGAGACATTTCTGCTCTATAAAAATGTTCTCAGCTTGGAGTTATGCAGACATTTGTTCATTAGATAATAGTTCTAATTTCTCCTGATCTTTTCTATTTCCTGTTTAGCGGGCACTTTGAGTGGTAGAATTTGATTCAGCACTTGTTTATCTCTCAGACCTTTGTAAACACACAACTTTGGTCCTATAGGAACCAGAGTGTGCTCAGAGTGTGTAAAGCATATACGCACTGTGGTGGTAGTAAGCCTAGATGCTTACCCCATCAGAGAACAAGTACTCCTTCCTCAATGACGAGCCCTCCCTTGCTCACAGTGAAACATGGACATGTCTTAAAGCATTTACACCAAGTTCCTTGAGACACGATCTGGCAGTGCTGGAAAAGCAGCTCTGCTAGAGCTCTCAAATTTGCCAATGTATGCACAATGGTTCTCTTGTTCCCTCAGATGTATGTCTGTAAAATTCAAACGCTAATGGGAGTTTTGTACATGGGTGGCAGGGAAGAGCCCCACTCTCTTTGTGCATCTAAATGAGTGCCACACTTGTCAGAATAGTTGATCCTTTTGCATGCAATTAGATATT
>NW_009222737.1:59372-93122 GCF_000690835.1 Fulmarus glacialis
ACATTTGAGACTAATGACTTTGAGTTGTTTTGTCATCCTGTGTCTGATCTACCTGGCTCTAAAGTGAGAAGCATTCAATACTTCACCTGTACAAAAAGAAATTTTGCAGCCAAACTGTATTGTTTCTGGTTTTTAAATAAAAACTGCAGAAAATCAACCACAATGTCTTTTTTAACAAGAAAACGGAATATTGACGCTAGATCCATGTAACTTAAACCTACCAAACCTCCACTACAGCCTGTAAGTGATGATAGCATCGCATCTACTGGTCATATACACAACACAATTAGTACAGCACAGCCTCTAGAAGGATGATACCTCTTTCCGCACACCCTCATTAACCAACCAACACATCACCATAGAAGCAGCATAGATCCAAAACATGAATTCACCACAACAGTGCATCAGATTTGGGCAATCCCCAGAGCTCCTCAGAGTGCACAATGGTCTCTGGCACAGCATTGCAAATTTTTTTTTTTTTTTTTACTATATAATATACAACTTTTTTACATTTGTTTGTGTGAAGATTTAAAATGTATTACAGTTAACTTTATTACAGGAACATAAAAAAGTACAGTATTAACAACATTTCAATCCACAATCACGTGTTTTGGTTAGACAGCACAAGCAATGTGTGATAAAATGAGAGCTCCACACTGCTGAATCCACACTGCTCATCAAGGCCTGAACAAAGGCAAGTAGCTGCTAATTCTTTTACTCGGTCTATACCATCCTCAGCACTTAGTAGTGCTTTACAGACTAGTACAACCGCATTTATTACATGTTTGCCTGCAATCTATTCCTTCATCATCCAACCACTTTTTAAAAAAGTGTCAGTCACATCATCTAATACAAAACATGCAACATCTAGAAACTCTTTGTACAGAAGGTTGAACAATATTTGCCTACATTGCAGACTGCTGTAGAAATAAAGATCAGGATGCAAACCCTAGAGAGCAGATTAGGTTGCCATAAAGACAGACTGCAAGAGATTAACATAACCTTTGAATACAAACAAGCTTCACATACTGTGGTTTCTAAAAGCAAAACCATTTTCAAGTGTACTCAGTGAATATTAGTGATTTTAATTCAGTATGTATAAATATGAATGTAAAACTATAGATGTATATAATGAGACAACAGCTTTTAGTAAGTGTAGACTTCTGAGCCAACTTCAACCTTGATATAAATCTATACTCTCCAGTGGTATGACACCTAGGATGAATTTGGCCAGCATGTCTGTTTACAGCAATGGAAAACAGCATGCAGCTTATTTCTAACCGAGACCTTGACTTTATTTAAAACCAAAAAACAAAACAAAACAAAACAAACCACACCAAAAAAAAAAATCCAACCTGTCAGCCTATCAACACACTAAGGAGAATTCATAAGTCTGCATTACATTCTACTTAGTTTTTTAAAAGTGGACTCAAAGAAGTAGAGGAAGATGCATTTATTTAAACTGTTTATAGTTATTTCTCCTACTCCTTCAATTCCACTGTCCCACAAAAGGTATGTCAATAACATTCACTACTGTGACTCTGCACATTGCAGGCTATGGGCAGCAGGAGTATAAGAAAAATAGTTGTGAAAAATTAATAATTTAAGAGATACTAAGAGAACATCATTCTCCGATAATAGAGATCAAGGATTATGATGATTTTTTTCCCCCACTAATTTTGGGAAATGCTTTCAAGATAAGGACATAATCCAAATCCTAGAGAACTGAACAGCTTATCAAAAAGAATGGTATCAACTGCCCTTTGAACACTGAAGCTTACTAGGTCTACTGAATTTCTAACATGAGACAAAGTGAGAGTACACACTAAATCTCTACTTGCAGAACAAAAGTAATTCCATTCACCTCTACATACATGCATTTTCCATTGCTGAACTTGAGAGTGGCCACTGAAAGAGTATCACCTACTGCCTGCTAGTTACATATTTACCAGTAGCTATGTGGCTGTGTGTTCCTCCACCATCTTCCCAGGAGGCTGAAGATACACAGCTGCTCAGATTTAGCATTAGACATGGCCTGTGGCTAAGATTATCGGAACAGACCTGACTGCTTTATGCTGAGAAGAATCTGCATAACATACTGCACTACACCTAGATCAGTAGTTCTTGTGTTTTAGGCTGTGAAAAAAATGCCAAAGAACAGGCTTACAAGACTGGTCTTTGCAGTGGCCACATACTACTGCACCAAAAGACATGCTGCTCTTTGTGCCCTTAACTAAAAGATCATTTAAAAGTGGGTGAAAGAACAGTGACTAGCCCCGTGTTCTCCTAAAGCAGTGACAAAAGCAGCTACTATTACTGTAATCTACAGTGCATATTGGTCAGAAGAGGATGGAAGAATTCTACGGTTAAAATTAGGCCTATCCCCTCACCAGTGTTATAGTGGATGCAGTATACCCCAGTTAAAAGTTTATGGTAACTTACGGCAACAAAAAGCAAAGCAGCTGAAGGAAATTGAATTAGCGAAGCCAGTAAGTATCTAGGAGAGAGTCTCGCATGTGGGATTCTTATCTGCACACAGTTAACCAGGATTTCCCACCACTGCTGTGATATCACTGGTGCAATTTCATGGGTAGTAGCGACAGCAAGCGTGTTAACAGCTATTAATGCTTTAGCTATTATCTTGTTTAGATCTATTCTGAGTAGAGTGTGATGGCAGTGAGGACAATTTTAAGGCAGATTATTGCCCCAATCCAGTTGCTGCTCACACATACAAGAAGTGAGGGAGCTTAACTTCTCGCTAGCTAATCCACCTGGGGCTGCAGGGTGGTGCATGGGCCAACTGCTGTCTTCATCTGACCTACTAAACTAGCCACTTTTTGGAAGATTTAAATCATGCAAGGGACAGCAGTCCTCCAGTGCCTTTCGTCCTGACCACCTCACAAAAGGGCAGGCACAGTCTCCAACTATTCAGGAAAAGGGATTTTCAGGCTGTTCAGCTTAGTTCAGCACAAGAAACTATGGGGGACACCTCCAGAGGTCTCAGAAGCTCACTGTGATTATACAACACACTGGTGGACTCAGGAACAACACTGCTGATGGCTCACCCCTAAAGAAATATCGAGAATGTTCAAAACCAGTAAATTTCTCAGCACCATGGGTTGTACTGGCAGAGACAGTAGGACCAGTGAAACTTCACCAGTGACAGGCAAAACTACAGAGCAGAACTATACACTTAACATGTACAGATTCATGCCTGAGGTCCTCTCTTTAAATAAACTCAGGTCTTAAGAAGAAAGGTGATGGGAAACTCTTAGTTTGGTGAAAATTTTAAGAAAAATACTTCCTGGGTTTTTTCTGCATAAGACCACATTTGCTACAAACTGTAAATATTAGAAACCCCTTCATGTAATTGGGCTTTCTGGAGTGTGACCAACAAGCATATACTCATCTTTCAAATAAAGTGAGAAGGACGGGGAAACTGAAGCGCTTAAATGGGTACCGTATTATCAATTTGATTTCATCATGCAAAAGAATAACCAAGGCTCCAGCCACATTGCCTCAAGAAATGTCAGCTATGCCCGTGGATAGGACATGCTTTGTGCTGACCACTAGAAGCTGTAGTACCCACGTAGTAGTAGAGAACAAACTGAGTGTCAGTTTATAACAAAATCTTTTGTTTCCCATAGCCACCTCCTCCTTAAGGAGAGCCCAACTATTCTGAAAAGGCTGACATGGCCTTGACAATTGAAATCTCCTTAGTACTGAACAGAGAAGCAGCAAAGCAAACTTCTTCAGCCGTCTTACCATTGGACCTAACCCAGACAAGCGGGCAGTGCAGATGCCGTAATTACTGGTTCCTGGGCTTTCCCAGCAAACCTGCAAACCAGAACGACTGTACAGCATCTGTATATGCTCAGTAGGAATCTGGAGAAAGACCGGAACATTCTGCATGCAGCAAAGAGTGACAGCTTTCGGAATATTTGCCTACATATTAAAAAAATTAAAAATGTCTTCACGCAGAAGAGGTTTTTATACTTTAACTGGAAAAGAGCAAATCACACATTTCTTCCACCCCTACACTCAACCACTGTTTCCAAATTCCTTAGACTATAGAGGAATGGAGAGAGAACTACAGTTCAATTGAGGAAGGAAAGTAAAAAAATTGTGTACAATTCCACAAAGGCAGAATAAGTTGTTATTAGCAAATTAATAACCAGCCTGTAAACTGCTCAAGCAGAAATCATATTTCTCTCTCTGCCAGTGTTAATAGACAATTGCTTGAGAAAAGGGATAGTCAAGATGCAAGCTACATTACCAGAAGCAGGGGAAGGTACTACTTATCTTTGGTTTCATTTGTTCTTAGTAATTGCCTCTGGAATCAACAGCTGCTGTGAGCAGCAGCTTATGACTGTAAGCGTGCAGTCAGTAGACTGACAGACCTGTTTAAGCAGAGTTTAAATCCAGAGCTTTGGGATGTGCCTTCTTGGATGCCAGCTCTGACAACTTCTTCAGGCGTTTCTTCAGCTCCAGAGGGAATTTCTCATAACACTTCTTGCATACAGGCTTCATGTCAAACTCCACAAACTTATTCCTTTAACACAAAGAACAGCAGGCTATTAAAATGGTATTTGCAAACTATATGCTTCGCTAAATCAGGTCTCCATGCATCTACATAAATGCTGTTGTTTGTGTTCTACTGCATGTATAAAACAACTCACTTCCTCGTCTGGTCATGTAAGTACAGAGATTGGGTTCTTGTCAGGGAACTAGGGTCTTTGGTATTGCTAGTTAAATAAGAAGCAAGATTTTACTATATATTTGTGTGGAACAGCCTAGAACAATAATGTTGTTATCGTAGAATGGAAGTGTCACTTCAAAGGTCCTCTTGGTGATGAATTACAGCTCCTTCACATAGAAGGCCAGTGGGGCCAACCCAGCATAGTAGGATAAGGGTTTGAACCTGAGAAAGGAAAAATGTAGGACTGCTTTGTTTTCTGTCCCTCTTCTACATATTTGAGGTAACTAGCATAATATTTTCTTTCAAAATAATCTACGCAATTGCAAATAGTGTCATTGAGGGGAGCGTCCAGACTACGGAGACATGGAGGCTGCAGGTATTTCAGGACAGGCAGTTACTCGAAGTTCAGAGCCTTCCCTCTGTACTGCTGAATGAGTTCTCCTCTTACCCAACCTTCTTACAGAATAGATTAATGAAGGAAAATAAATTAGAGAGGATGCTGAGTCCCAGCTCCCTTTTAGTTCTGAAATCAGTGGAATTATAGGCACCTGCTCCCACAGAGAAAAGGTATATTGCCCCTCAGAGAGGCCCTGGCTCATGGCACCCCTAAGCTGACATCCTGCCTTAGGGGCAAATGTCTCATATGGTCCAAAATATAAACAGCGACTTACTTCAGTGTAAGCTTGATGTTGCAGGTGGAGCAGGAGAAGCAATTCACACACCAGGCCTTGTTAAGAGCTGATACCACTGCAAAAGCAAAAGCACAAAATAAGAGGAAACTGCAGAATTACTTGAATTCGGATTTGTATCCAAATTCAAATGAGGCCAGATGTGAAAAGAAACACTGGTGCCTTGCAACTCTGTGACTGCAACAGCTGCACTGACAAATGGAACAAGGACAGCAACCCAAAACAAGGAGAGAACAAATCTTACCATCTCCCTCTATCACGTGGCTGCAGTTGTAGCAGACATCTCCAAAGAGCTGCAAAAGAAATTAAGAACAGGAACTCATGTTACTGGCTACTCATGCTCCCCAAATTACACAGCTGGTGTGAACATTAAATCCTAACAATCAAAGAATTCCCAGACATTGCAGTAGCCCCCAAATATACCAATTTAAATCTTCTGAATAACTTCTCATACACTTGCCAAATAGTCTATGTTCCTTTGGATCTCATACCACTAAATACTACAAAACCTTTTTTGTTGATGCCTCACACTCTACCACTGTTATGTGATCTTAAAGTCCTGTACATGTGGCAATTTGGAGAAAAGAGGATTGGTAGAGTATGATGCTTACTGTTGACAAACATCTCTTGATGCTTAACTATAAACATAAGAATAAAACCTAGAGCTACTTTCAAAACAGTAACACTTATCTCTTATGAAAGAAAGAGACTAATTTATCTGACAGAAGAAAATACCAAACTCATAGTTGTTCAGTAGAGTCATACAGAAAAAACAGGGTTTGATTGGCTTTTAAAACATACTTTTTTATGCTTTAGACAGCACAACATTTATCTTAGGCCCATGGAAGCAAATAATTATCAAAGAAGTCTACACAAATAGTTTTTGAGTAGAATTACAGGGATTTTAATCACAACCCATGATCCGTGTTTTTTTCTGTCAATGGCACTAAGAAAAATCAATATCCCCAAGACATTTCTATTCTGCTCTCAGCATCACTTTTCACATCTACCAAGAAAAACTATTTTTTCTGTGAAATCTCACCGATTTCTTAATATTGCATTGCCTCTACAAATTCAGATTATGCCAAATTTGCATAGCTTCGCATATATAAAATGCAAAAAAGCATTTGCCAGTCAGAGCAAGTACTTACAGTATGGATGGCAGAATTTACCTGGTTATAGTGAGTTTCACAATAAGCCAGACCTTTTTTCTCATAGTGTCGGTGCCCCAAGAATGGCTTCTCACATTTGGCACAAACAAAATGCTGTAAAAGAAAAAAGGACATTCAGTGGCAGGCAAAGCAAATTTTCCACCACCAGGGAAAAACTTGCATGGCTACAAATCATGGCTCAATACGAGACACTTAATCATAGAAACACAGAATGGTTTGGGTTGGAAGGGCCCTAAAAAATCATCTAATCCCCCCCCCCCTGCCATGGGCAGGGACACCTTCCACTAGCTCAGGTTGCCCAAAGCCCCATCCAACCTGGCCTTGAACACTTCCAGTGATGGGGCATCCACAACTCTGGGCAACCTGTTCCAGTGCCTCACCACCCTCCCAGTAAAGAATTTCTTCCTAATATCTCATCTAAATCTATATTCTTTCAGTTTAAAATTTTACTCCTTAATGCTTTAATGAAATTCAGCCAGGAAAATCTTTATGGAAGTAAAAGAAAAGATGAAATATTTCATCTACTATAGTAATTAAGAATTGTATTAAAGATAGGTAGAAGACCTGCTGAAAGGGCAATCATCTTGTATACTGATAGACTTGCGGACTATCATCTTGCTTGTTTCAGAGAAGAGAAACAGAAACATAAAACACGGTTGGTATGAATGCACTTCAAATGAGCAGCAGCACCTCTCTCAATTCAAGTCCTAGGAGGCTTAAATCACTAAAAAACTTCAGAGCAAGCTGTGACGACTCAGCTGAAAGTTATAGAAACAATGAGCTGAAAAGGCTTAAAAAGCAAGAATTGCACTGGCTCTGCCTACATTACAAATTCTAACACTGTTATGAACCTGTTAATTGGGCTTGGAGAGGATATATCTAACTACATCATACTAAATATGTAAATTTATTAGTAAGTAAATGCTGTTCAGTGAACCATATTCTGCAAGAATCTTTACAATGCAACTCAGGCACTTTAAAATTAAGGTTATTACTGCTGTGAAAGCATAGCTTGCTTAGGCAACTCTGATGACCCTGCTGTACTCATTCACTCACATAAGGTGAAGACAATCTGAAACATAAGCAATTGTTTTTTGTCTGAATTCATATATTACAGATCACGTAAATGTCTACAGCTTCCAACTAGCACTACTCCTCTTCCAAAATGGCTCCTGAAGGAAGTTTCAGATTCAGAGAGGCCTCACCTCAACATGCCATTGCTTTCCCAGAGCATTGACCACTCGTCCCTCAATGGGCCTGCGGCAGGCTCCACAGATGGGGATTCCCATCTTGTCGTGGCAGGGCAGGCAATACAGTTCCCCCTTCAGTTCCCGAGCCTCAGCAGTCAGTTCCTTCCTGAAAACACAAACATGGCCCTGAAGTAAGAACACCAAGTGAAGCTCTTCAATGCCCATGATGAAGTCTTGGAAGACTAAACTTGAAACATACTTTGACAACATTCATGCTACAAATGCAGAGTCATTAAATTAACCTAGTGAAATACAGTTATTGTCAACTCATCTTTCTAAAATTGCTTTCTCAGTTTGCCAGGCAAGAGAACATACGTGGAATATCATGTCTTTGGCTAGATAGTCTGGCAGAAATATGAGGTGCACTTACATGGAACAATGCAGTGTCATGCAAAGACTCAAGCTATCTTTGAACGGGATAGCGCAGGTACAAGGACCATCCTAGTAGCGCTCAGCACTGAGCCATTTACTTTATTCTTCAGCACTGTTACCCATTCTAGGGCAGTACTGTGCTCCAATTATACTGCCTTCATGCTAAGTAATTCAGATCAGACAGGTATCAGCATGGTAATGGACTGTGCCAGAAGCCTGACACAGCTCACCAAGTCATCTTTTTCTTCTATCCAGGAATGCAAAGTGAAACTATTTTGAATAGCCAGGCAACAGCTATCTTTGGACAACACTATTACTGTAATCTGTGCACAGCCTTTTAGGTAAGTTCATACCAAGAAACTATTTTCATTTTCAGTATAAAATAGTGTCATTCAAGTTTAGGATAAAAGAACATTGAATGGCAAAATAAAAATAAAGTTCCTGTAGGCTTTCCGAATTTCTTTCCATTTCTCCTCACACAATTCCTGTTTGTTCAACAATGTGAAGGCAGCAAAGTTTAGGTCTTGGAAAGGACTGCACTGCTGACTGTACTGTTTGTCTCTCTCCTTTTTTGTCAGAGTTAGTTTAGAATAGAGAACATACCCACAGTGGGTGCAGTTGAAGTGATCCGGATGGTAGGAATCATTCCTAAACATCAGAGGCTGCTCATCAATTATCAAGTGGCACTTCTGACAGATGTACTTGCCCAGTCCCTTAGCTTTTTCACGGTTATGGCATGGCCTGCACAGATGCCTGGTTGAACAAAGTAAAGAAAATAAAATATTAAGAAATTCTTTCTCCTAAAACAACGTACACTGCATGCTGTAGGATGTACTTTATGTAACAGAGGAAATGTCTTCCGAGGTCAGACTAAACATAATTTAGTTTAGTATCCTGTCTTTCCCACCGGTTGCACAGAAAAGAATATGTGGATTGAGCAGTCACAGAGTTGCATTTCCTTAGAATATGCCTCCAACATTCACTCATTTATATCCCATCAGGGATATCACCCTGTCATTCCTCTAGGTATCCTTTCCAGTTCTTCTAGATCCTTTCTGAGAGGTGGGCAAGGAGAAGTGGCAACACCCTCTCTTACTAACTACGGGATCCAGCCATAACAGAGGCATTACAGCACTAGGAGGGAATTGAGGAGAGAAGACAAAAAACATTAAACCAAACCTCATTGCTCGAATGCCTTTACCATGGCTGGATTCTTTAGTCTTCAATAGCTATGACAAACAAAAGACCATTGAATACTAGCTCTTCTGCCTACAAATTCCTTTTAGTCTTAAGTTAAAGAAAATAAAGAACCATGCAATTTTGCAATTTTAAGTGATAAATGTAAATGTGTTCCTATCACATGTTCTAGAACATATTACAAGTACACACCTGAACAGGTAGATAAGCCAAATTTCTGGTAGAAAAGCCTGGGCAAAGGCATAAAAAACTTCTGTAAAAGCTGATGGAATCCACCAGCTTTATCCCAATACTTAGGAGCTCCGAGGAGAAGCTGTTCAGTTTACTTGCCTATTACCTACCCCTCTAGCTGCAATGCTGCAAGCTGGGAATAATTTATGATAAAATAAAAATGACAGAGGAATGACTTCTGTTGGTTTCTTTGTCACAAAACAGAGAAGCCTGCTTAATTCCTTTCACTATATCACTATGTGAAACACTCGCTGAGATTTACAGGTCATTCTCAAAAGACACCAGACAAAAGGAAAAGTTCAAATGGAAAGGGTAGATTTATGGCTGAAGTAGTGGGTTCTTTGCAGGGCCCCTTCCAAGATTCTGCTGTGATGAATCACTTACCCTTAGATCTGTAAAATGGCAATAAGAATACAACACAGATGTTGTTGTGAGACCTCAAACATTTATGACCCTTAGCTGGCAGGCGCCTAAGTGCTAAGTATCATTATTATTCTCTCCAAATCTGAGTCCTCCTGTCAGCAAGTGTCTCTCTTCAGGGCTGGAACTACTGTCTGCCCAGACAGAGTCCAGAAAAAGCAGACAGCACCCCATTATAAGGAAACATGCAGCTGTGCTCATCTCAGCATAAAGGCATCAATTTTATTCGGCACTGTCAAATGCAGAGTAATTATACAGGGCAGGACATAGGGACCCTGAAGCAAGTGTCCTGAAAGAGACCCCTCTCATTCAGCTGAATAAGATGCCTTCAGCCATTTGGACTGATAAACCATTATCAACCCCTCCCCACTCACAAACCCTCTCTGCCATCCCATAGACCCTCCTCTATTGCAAGCAAAGGGAAGTGTTGGACAGGCTAAGCTGTTACCATAGCAGCTGCCCCTCTCCCTCTCCCCCTCCCCACTCCCACCATTATGGAATTATCCCATTCTGAAATGTCCTGTTGTGTCTATTAATACCAGACTTCCCCCAAACAAAGCTTCTCTCCACCCTCCTAAAATAATCAGGGGACTCCAAGAAGTCTGTGTTCACGGCTGGGAGTTCAGTAGCAGCCTTTAGTAAGCACCATGAACACTGGAATATTCATACAGTATATTCATATCTATAACAGCAGCAGCAACCCCAGTGCCAAGAGCTCAGCTGGGATGAAGACTGCTCTTCAGTGCTGGGGTGTCCTCTCCCCTTCTCTGTTGTGTGACTGAGCTGATAATGTGCTATCAGAGCTAGAAGGACACTATAAAGAGGGGCTCCCCTCTCCACCCTCAGCAACTCTGCCACTGTGTGCTCTTTTTGGATCATCTTGTTGTTTTCACCGTTGCTGCTTCTATTTGGTTTGCTGTCCTCAGAAGGAGTTCCTTGAGATTTTCCCCAAAAGGACCCTATACTCCACCCAAAGGACTGCACTGTAAAGAGGTAAGAGACAAACTTATGTTAGCAGGATAATGAAGAAGCTTTCCTAACGGCATTAGTTTTAGTTGGTGTCAGTGAGATGGAAAGACACGCACACAGAGGCAGACGAATATAATGGAAATGTTTGAAATTAAAAGCAGGCAGCATTTTTTGAACTTCAAAGAATAATTTCCTCACTCTTCTTTACATCACTCCTCCAAAACATAAAAGTTTTCAAACTTCTGTACCTAATGTACATCCATTTCTGCCAGGAAAACTGACAGTTGTACGGTATGTCCAGTGCTCTCTGACACTGCTTTGACGCTCCCAAGAAACAAGTATTTCAGCTGAGGGGTGGGAGGCTCAGCACGGAGTGATTTTCAGGAGAATAATTTCAGTCAGAAGTGGACTACTTCTAATGAAGAGTACTTTCAGTGAAAGATAGGAGACAATCCCATTTGACAAGACACTATAACCATAATAATAAAAGCCCACAAACTAGCATAATCACAAACCACAAACTGCTTTAGCTGAGAGCAAGAACAGGAATTTCTGATATCCACTACAAAGCCTAACATATAGTTCAAATTTATCTGCAGGGGCATTATAACAAAAGCTCCAAACTAGCCAGGTAACTAACTTATGATGAGCTAAATACTTCTTCTGCTTATTGTTTCATTAATGATAGAGCATCTGCTGCAAGAGTAATCAGGTTGTGTCTATACCGACAGCCTTGTGGATTGTTATCTTGCTTGTTTCTGAGCAGAAGAGAAACAGGGCATAAAATATGGTCAGTATGCATGCATTGCAAATGAGCAGTGACATCCCCATTACAGCTCAGCCCTGGGAGGCCTGGGATAATGGCTCATTCCAGAATAGTGCTCTGTTTAGCAATATGTAAATCACTAAATATTCACACAACACCAAGAGTGCAACCCAAGCGGAAATTATTGGACAATGAGCCAGTCTCCTAAAGGAGTTTTCTGTCTGCGGAGTTAAAGCCTCTTGCACCACATAGCTTAGAACAAACTACACATTCTAGGTCATTTGAGAAGGTGTCTTAGTATTCATACAGACTAGTACAACAAGCTTTCTAAGACTTTGAGTGCTTTTTTGTAAGCATAACAAACCAAAAAGAAAGAAAAAACTAAAAATTAAACACATTTATTTTAAATTGATAGGATAAAACCAGGCAAAATAGAAGTGGAACTGTAAATAACAGCAAAGGGCTTTCCACACTGTCTACAGAACACGCTGTCAAAGAATTACAACTTTTGTAAAGTTGTAGCGCTTTGTTGAAAACATATCAATTCTAAAAATAAGCTCAACAATTAATTCTAGTGACATGTCAGCTTTTTTCCTAACCTACTCAAGTGCTACACCACAGTTTTCATGTCAACAAACGGAATTGTAAAAAAAACCAAAAAACTTGATTAAAATTCCCTTCTAATTTAAAACCTAAGCAAAATTAGAAAGAGGACCACTTCCCTTTTCTATGATTTCTGACCAGGCAATGAAAAATACCTCCCTTCACCTTGCTCTAAAATGTAAATTAGGTAACAGCAGCTCTCCTATGAAGGCACTCATTTGAAAAGACTGAATCTATTTCAATTTTATCATTAGTTCTAAGCCTCTCCCTTCCTGACACTGACATACTGGGCTTCTAGGTAACTCTGACATTCTCCTTTCTGCTCCACCCCATGGTATTTTGCAGTGAAAACAGGTCCAGATAGAAATCAATGGCAAACTCAGTGCTGCCATCACTGAGGACAAAACTCGTGATTTTTAAGTCTTGGCTATTCCAAGTCTGGCACTGACACTCAGCTAAATCTGAACCCCAAAGATCCTCCTTAGGAAATCAGCTCAAATAGAATCACTTCAATATATCATGCTGCCAAACCCCTAGTATTTAGCTTGTAAATAGGGAAAAAGTCTGCATACTGCTTCGCTTCCTGAACTGATTTAAATCATTAAGACAAGAGACATCCCTGTCTGTTCCGTTAGACAACCGTTGCTTCTGCCTTTTCAGTTGGTCCAAGCCAGCATTTACTGCTTTCTCAGTGGTGTCACAAAAATGTATAGAGTAACGCTTAGCCATCAGACTACTTGATCACTGACAGGTGTGTATATAAAGATCACCTGATGACATTTTTTGCAGATGAAAAGCATATTTAAACAAAGTGCCTGACACAAAAAAAGGCTACATAGCCAGAATGTCAGGTGATAGGTACCATTGTAAATTAACAGCCAGTAAAAAGGCATGGTCTCATCGTATTTCTTCTTTGGTGTACAACAGAAAAATACATATTAAAACTAATTCCATCCAGTGAGGACAAGTATTTGAGCATTCAACATTACTATCACATACAAACTTCAAAATCTTGTGTTCAAAAATACTTGCAAGTTTTACTTTGTAAGGGACAAATAAACACTAGAAACAAAAATTGCGGGCTTCTCTGCAAACCCAGGAAATTCACACGGAAAACAGCAATGAGGAATTTTCTTTTTGTACATGAAAACAAGATTTCACATGTATTTTTATAGATAAAATGTCCCTTGGAAAAAAGGGCTGTACATTCTTCCTTGCACATGCACTTCTGGTAATTCCAAGATAATAATTTGTTGCCACCTCTAGGACTACAAAGAAGCATACAGCTGGCCGTAGGCAGTGAGTACCCATACACTCAAACCTAGAGTCTTTTTTGTGCCATAAACATGCAGGGTATCTAGGCAATGCATGGAGTAAGAAGGCCCCTCTGTGGCCATACGAACAAATTTCAGTTTCTGAATTTCATTCAGTTTCCCTTCTGTTGACTTTTGTCTCTTCAACTGTGTGTGACCTAAACAGAAGTGGTCCAGCATATTAATCTCTAGCTATTTTAGTTTTCTGTCTACCTGAACGTGACAGCAACCAAACAAAAGATGGTAATTACCATGGAATTTTGTTTACATTTTTCAATATATTGGCCTGTTCTTAATCCCATTTCAGTTTCTCGATTAGCCACCAATATTTTTAGACATCTGAATAATCAGTTCTGTTAGGAAGCTGGATGCATTGCATAATGCCTTGGATCAACTGTCTAATGATGTAAGATTTCAGCATATAGCATAGCTTCAACCCGAGACTAAAAATTTTGTCTAACAATGTCAGCAACCATCTTAAAATTTTAATCTCAGTAGAGGAAAACGGATTTATTTAAAGATGTATTGAATATTATGGAGAAATGGTCACTTCCACTCTTCCATTAACCAGACACATAGGCACTTCACTACTCTTTCAACTGATCTCAGCACAGGTTGGAGGCAAGCTCCTAATCAGCTAGCTAGCTCTTTATAGTGGTTCCTTCAACAGGAATTAATGGTCTGGAAAACCCAGCCGAGCAGGAGGTATTCAGAATTTTAATGTAAGGCTTTAAACTCAGACTGACCTGTCGTATTAAATACCAATATTAGCAAACAGGAGACATCATTGATTTCCATGTGTGGTTTTTCTTTTCTTTTTTTTTTTCTTCACAAAACCAGGCTCTTTTGTAATATACTGTCTCGATTCTTTCAGGTTTTGGGGGTTTTTTTTCTTCAAAACTGTGGTGAAAAATGAATGGCCCAGCAGATCCCTCAAGCCTACTCTTCAATTGCTCAAATCAATCAAATTTCTCTTTGGAAACATCAGAGCAATGTGGCAAAGAGACACACCTCGAGAACATCCTTTTTGCCACTTTCTACTTCCTGGACTTCATCCTGGCTTTTGCTGGCAATGCCCTGGCTCTTTGGCTCTTCATCCGGGACCAAAAGTCAGGCACACCTGCCAACATTTTCCTGATGCATCTTGCTGTGGCTGACCTGTCCTTTGTGCTGGTACTTCCCACGCGGCTGGTGTACCATTTTTCTGGTAATCATTGGCCATTTGGTGAGATCCCATGCAGACTCACTGGCTTCCTTTTTTACCTCAACATGTATGCCAGTATCTACTTCCTCATGTGTATCAGCGTTGACCGCTTCCTAGCCATTGTGCACCCCGTGAAGTCCATCAAGCTCCGCAGGTCCCTTTATGCCCATTTGGCATGTGCCTTTCTATGGGTTGTAGTTGGGATTGCAATGGCACCTCTGCTGCTCAGTGTGCAGACAGTGGAGATGAAAAACACAACCATCTGCCTGCAGCTCTACAGAGAAAAGGCATCACGTCATGCCCTTGTGTCCTTAGCAGTGGCATTCACCTTCCCATTTGTTACTACAGTGACTTGCTACTTACTAATCATCCGAAGCCTGAAGAATGGGAACAGAGTTGAGAAACACCTGAAGGAAAAAGCTATCAAAATGATCATCATGGTCCTGATGATCTTTCTGATTTGCTTTGTACCTTATCATGTCAATCGCTACATTTATATTCTCCACTACAATGGGACCAAAACTTCCTGTGAAACACAGCGTATTCTAGCCCTCAATAACCGCATCACTTCCTGCCTCATGAGTCTAAATGGTGCCTTTGACCCAGTCATGTATTTTTTTGTAGCTGAGAAATTCCGTGAGGCTTTGTGCAGTCTGTTTTGTGTCAAAAAGACTGTAATGTTGCCTCAAACATACGAGGGTAAGACAAATGAAAGCTCGCTAAGTGCTAAATCTGAACTGTGAATAGAACTCATCACTGCTTCAACTTCAGAACGCTCTCTTCTACCAAAATCAGCTGAGAGCGCAAATAATCAGTGAGATAGTCCACCATCCTGAGGAGGGAAGTTCTGTTGTTTTTATGGGACTGCAATTTGCAAGAACCCCTGTGACGACAGAGATCACATGTCCTTGTCTTACTGAAACTGCAAACAGAAGTACAGTTCTACTGATTTCCAAGATGTGAAACTGCAGGCCAAACGCTTAGGAATAGGGAAGGCAGCAAAGAGGCTATTAAACAGACATTTAAAAAACAAAATAAAACAAAACAAACCCAACTTAATTCCCAAAGCATTCAGTAACGACTCTTCCTCTGCAAAATGCATACAGCCTACTACAAAATTTTGTATTGTGCCAGCAGTAGAGATCCACTCCTGAGGTAGACCTGCCTGATGAAAACTTAGCATGCTTGCACATCTTGTTCGAGTCTCCAAATTCAAAGCGTTTATACATAGCAGACAGAAAATTGGTACTAAATGGTGGCAAGAAAAAAAGACCAAAATGCTGCCATGTACCCAACCTGGATGGAATTAAGATAAGACTTAAAATTTTTCTATTTCTTCCCAGCATTCAGAGCTGGGAGATGAGCACTAAACTTCACACTACCTTTTCTATCTGCCCTCTGCCATTGTCTCAAAGCTGCAGACAGAGGTTGGGCAACATTTACTACACTGCCTCTTTTACGTAGTTCCCTGCAAAACGTCAGATATCCTGATAACTCTCAAACTAAAGAATGGAAAAGGGCTGTTTAGGAATACAGCGATCGTCTTTGCTACATACCGAATCATAAAAATATGAACCCAAATGGCAAAAGTGAAGAAAAGTAAGCATATGAAGAAGTGAAGTCTACTTTGTCCAGAAGAGATTCCTATCTTTGAGGTGTTTTACAATTATTTTTTGTGACTTATCTAACAAGACTGTTCTTTCACTATGGATAAAGTAGGGATTATCTTAACTATCCTCACTGATACAAATTGCATCCAGTGGAATATGTCTGGAAATGACAGCCAGACTAGGGAAGACCAGGTACATGAGAAGCAGGAAAAAGAACCCAAGAGTTTCCAATAATATTTACTAGAAGACTGCTTCTATGCTATGGAGATAAATATTATAGAAAATCACAGGTGAATTATAGAAAATGACAGGTGAATTATATTTTTTATGTACAGATACATACACACGCATATCCCTTTTCTGTGCTTTTGGGAATGAGCTCCTTACCATTTTAGATTTGGTCCACAAATTATTAAATCAAACATACTTTATCTTGCTTGAACGGCTTCTATCCTGACTGCTTTCCCAAAACACCCTAGGTGCTATCACAACAGTCCATTCTAACAAGCTTAGGTGTCAAAAGAAAATCAATTATGCCCAACTCCAAAAACTAAGGCACAGAAGTTGCATGCAGGATGGAAGAGAAGAGGGAGCTGAAAGGACTCCCTGCTGGACAGGGTACAAGTATATAACCTTTCCTTCCCTTCTTCACCATTTAGTTAGTGAGAATATAAACTCTAAGAAACTACTAGGCTTTGCTCAAGACATATGAAAGCCTGAAATTAACTATGAATTGTGTAACACTGTCTGCTAACTGCTGGATTGTTTTATTTTCTTATCATGGTATGCTTTTGTACAAGTTCCCTTTTATGTTTTTATTCCTTACTTCTTAATTAAATGCATTAATCAACCTTTAGGACACATTTTTATACTTCTGTATATAAAATGAATGATTTCCAAAGACCAGGGGAATCACGTGCTGAACAGGCTATGCTGTAATCCTCGAGTTATTCTCTTGGCCTTTTGCTATATCTTGATTTCCTGCTCAGCAGCTTACTTGATAAATAGCCTGCCCAGGATTACATATCCCTTTTTCTCACTTGCTATTCAGCCTTTTTCCTGGAATCCCTCTCTTTTCCAGAACCCATTCTCTAGTTACTAAAAATTTGAGTTTCTGCTTTCTAATGTTTCATTGGGTGAAGAACACTGTTCTTCATTCCATTTCCCATCTCCTAACAGGCTATTCCTTAAAGCTTCTTCTGTACCTTTTCAAGCTTTGCCTCTCAGTGTACAACTAACTGACCACATCTCGCTAACTGTATCAATAACATTGATAAAACTTTCAGAGCTTCTGCTCTATCTTACCTGCCAGCATTCTTCACAAAACCCAGGTCAGCAAGTGCTACATCACAGAGCTCACAGCGGAAGCATTCTGGGTGCCAGTTATTGTTCATTGCCTTGATAACACGCCCAATAATGAATTCACCTGCAAAAGGAAAGCAACACCTTAAGATGCATGGCAGAAAACAGTCTTATCAAAAGCCCACTGCCCTTCATAATCCTTCCACTTTAATTCCACAAAAACGATTACAGTCTAACTTTGGAAAAAACCCAATTATTCCCACAATCAGGATACCCCAAATCACTGCTGGTATCATGCTTTGTTTCCCTGCAGAGCTCCTGCTCCTTAAAATGACCTCAACAATCCCAGCCCAGGGCTGGATGTCACTGCAATGGTGGGAGGTTTGCACAGCCCTGTAGCTATTACCCCACGGTGTTGACATGTACCACATCTTACCACACTCCCCACAGCAAGGAGCAAACAGCATCTGAAAGTCATGCTCACAGTACTTCCGGCCTTCAAACTGTGAACAAAACAAGAGAGAAGGAGCCCTCATGAATAACTGAACTACTCCTACGTCTTGATAGTTCAGCATGATTTCCCATTGAAATGACCAATTAGTCAAGGCCAGTCAAGTTTTCCAGTTCCAGCCCCCCCTCACCTGTTTTTAAACTCCTAAGGATTTTTCTTAAAGAAATATCCAGATACGGCTTCAGCCTCATGGTGAATTTGCATAGCAAAGAGTTAAATTAACAGCAATGCTGCTACAAGACAGTAAAAATCTTGAAGTCTCCAAAGCCCTTTTCCTATAGTTGGTTTTAATTTCATTTTTGCTTTAGTTTTTTTTTTTTGCTCATGTAATTCAGAACTACTCCTCCTACACGAGGCTAAAACTCACAGCAAATTAAGAATGCAGCATGTTTAAAATAATGTGTTATTCAAAATATGTCCTCGCACATATTCTGTAAAAATATTTCAACCTCATTTTTAAATGGTTCACCAATTTCAGTTGCCCAATTGGAAAACTTTGGTACAAAATGTCTAAAAATAAGTACAAAAATTGACTTACGTCTAAAGAAATATTAAGAAACATTTTATATTTTCTTCTTGAAACACCTCTTACCCAAAGAGCAAGCACACAGTTTTTGTTGTTACTGATGCATAGAAAGGACTATATGAGAAGAAAAAAAAGGAAATGAAGTCAGAAGCCCCTCAGAAAAATAGCAACAAAGGTTTAGGGCTAAGAAATTAAACACGCAAGAAAGATGGAAATTCATATTTCTGTCAGATTTTTCACCTAATTCCTTGCATTTTAATGGAGCTATTTCTCTTCTCTTACACACAGTATGAGACCTCACCTCATAAAAAAGTCCATCTGGGAACTGACGAAAACACTGAGCACAGACAAAGCAGTTTTCATGATAGAGCTCCCCATTGCTATTCACAATCCTCTCTGCAGGATCAAATCGAGTCTGGCAGCGTTCGCATACTGCATTTGCGAGAGCATCAGACATATTACTGGAATAAAGACAAGAGTAAGAACATGAGCAATGTCACAGCCAATCACATGAGTATAATCATACCATCCAAGTTTCCCCAACATCTATGAACACAGTATTTCCACTGCTTTAAACTCCCTTTTACATGGAAAAAAAAAAGACCAATGAGTCAATTCAGCACTGACATCAATTAGAAATAATGTTCTTGCAACTCACACGTGGCAGAATGAGCTCATGTAGCAGACTTACCTATTGCACACTTTTGGCTACTTCACCAGTCTTTCAGCCCATTATGTCATCCTGCTAATAGCTCATACCAAATATCCACAATTTTAAATAAACCAGTAGTTTGGAGAGCAGCAAACACAATGATCCTGACTTCTTGGGATTTCTGGTCTCTGGCTGCGCACCTCCAAGGATTTTCTGATGTGTAATAAGCACTGATATCCCACTGCAGTCTCCCTCCCCTTCACTGTAGGAATTAACAGGACGTTTCCCCTTCTACCCAGCACCTCACGTGCACAAGATTCACTGGAAAATAATCGCATACAGTGCCTCTGTCTTCCTGACAAATTAGTTGAAACTGTCAAAGTGTTAAAAATGTATGGGAAGAGAGAAGTCTCTCGGGCTGGTTTGGCAAATATATCAGGTTCATTTCCTCAGAAAGTGTGGCTAAAAAACCCCCAAAGCCACACACGCAAACCATGTAAAGGACGTTTCCTCTATCTCCCCTAAAATGCGGAACGACCCTAACCTCTTTCACAAAATTTTCACGCTTGCCATCATGATAATCTAAGTTCTCTATATGCTAACAGAATGCAGTTTTAAAATCGTATATCGCATGTCCAAACAGGGAGGGAAAACTTTTAAGGAGAGACACTCAGTTTCTTGTTGCAATGAGATATTTCTTTTAACCACCAGACTATCCAATAATATAAAAATTCAATATTGTTACACTTGTAGACATAGAAAAACTATTTTATGCCTTCTGGGCACCTTCTGAATTCTATGACTGGAAAGATAGCAGTTTTATAGGTGGGAGTATAAAAAATTTCCAGCATGTTAAAAATCTCTGAAATACTTGTGTAGTAGTTTTCTTGAAGCACATAACGTATACATAAAATGAAAGATGGCTTGGTTTAAAAGTTTTTTCCTCTCTTTTTATATTCAAAGCTACTTTGAACTGAATTTCCATCGTTAGTGTTATTCTACAACCTGACATGCTACTTTCCACACCTCTTCATAGAGAATAGCAATTCAATAAGCACGCTCCAGTAGCAGAAGATTCTCTTTCCTCTGGTCAGAGACACCCCTACAAAAACACACCACTGTTTGTATTCCAGGGCTCTGGGCTCTGAGCGCAACTAGAATGAGCAGGCAGCAGTGCAGGCAGCAGCCTCATGCTCCTGAGGCAACAAAACCAGCCCTGTGCTCAGCTGAGCCAATGTATCGCATCTGCAGCCTGTACAAATATCCTACACTGCGACCTGGAGTGACCGCTCAGTAAAAACATACTTTCTTTCTGCCACTGCAATTCCAAGGGTGGTAAAGACCAAGGGAGCTGGTAATAATTTCAAGAACGGAGTACCGATTTAGCAGAAATTTGTTACGACTTGTTTCCTTATTGCAGTACGAAGGAGCTTTAAAAAACAGACATGGACCAGAATTAAGGACAAGCAGGAAATCCTGTAATTTCATAAACTAGAGATCATAGGTTAAAGAAACATTTTTATCCTGACAGAGTACCAAAGGAATACGTCAACACAAAAACATCAGTGTTTGCAGAAAAGCCAAGAGACCTAATCGGCTTAGTTTTCAATCTCCGTTCTTTCAGTTACATCATGCAAATGGGTACCAGGACTTGAAAATATAATCTTCCCATCAGGTATTTTTTTTTCCTCTTGAAAAATTTGATGCCTGAGTTCCAAGACTTGAGCTAGCCAACAGCCATGATTAAGAAAGCCTCATGCCAACATCAGTGAAAAAGCTCCTCTGGGTTACAGAAGAAAACTGGGCAAAACAGCGTTCCAGCGAGTTTTAGTTTCCTACACAACAATAAAGCATGACCTAAGATTGTGTTTGTTGGGTTTTTTGCTTTATAAACATGAAATCAACATCTAAAAAAACCCAAATTTTTTTTCTTTCTCCAAATGGACTTTAACAGCACCCTAGGGAAGGAACAGTACCCTTCACTGCCACTACCAACTACCTGCTGGCTGAACTACTGCAAGAACAGAGCGGCCACCTAGACAACGGCAACAAGTATGCAACCATTACAGCCTGCAATCTGCACAGCCATGTTCCTGCATGAAACACAGTGCAAGATCACGAGTGTGATAGTTGACACCAAACACTATTGAACATACTTATCCCGGGAGAGATTCTGACACAAGTCCCACGACTGTGTTGGCAAGAAAGATAATGAAGACTCCTAAGAATAAGGCTTTCAGGAGGCTCCATTCTGAAACCAGCATTTGAGGGCTGTCAAGACAGAGTAACCCCACAGTAAACCCTAACTTCTAAATAATATAAAATCTATTGGGAAATTGAAATTCCTAGTGCAAGTCAAACACTATTGTTTTGTGTTCTCACTGCCTTCCCTTAGCATGAAGTACAATTTTGGATTTAATTTTTAACTCTCAAAAAATTAATTTACCTCATTCATTCGCAAAAGCAAGAAGATATCAAGAGTCCTGAGAGCTTATTTACCGTTCTGCTGATGCATGATGATGCAGAGGGTCCAACTCCTAGCTATGGAATTTTGCTCAAGACATTCCGATACTGTTTTAACAACAGAATATGATATACAGTGAAAAATCACTAATGATTTTGCAAAACAGCATAGAACAAGCATTTCAAAGACTTGGAAATAGAAAACAAAAAAAAATTTCAGAAGTTTGAGTTAGTTGATTGATTAGTTGGTTGATGCTGACAAGATTTTCTTAAAGGTATAAGAAAGATGATCCAAGAAATGCCACAATGCAAATGAGCTGATTGTGACTTGTTACTCATACATGAGAGGAACTGTTAGTCCAGGAAAAAATAAAATAAAAGAACCTGTACACAAAATAACACAGTTCTCTGCCTCAATTATAACCCAGTTGAAATTTGTTGGGGAGAGCTGTATAGGAGACAACTAAATCACATATCAGCTCCTGACCAATGTGTCTCCTGTAATACAAACCAGCAGCTGTGGCTCTTTGATAATCACAGCTCGAGTTTTACCCTCTGCTCTCTTTTCATTCACGACTTTGCATCCGTTTTTATTAAGACGTTTTATTCTTTTACACTCAAGCTAAAATTTGCAACTTTGGCATTGCCCTAAAAGTATGACTTTGCATTTATTTAAATGTTTTACTTTCACGTATGCCATAGTTTCTTAATCTCCCTCAACTACACACCCCTGTGTGCCCTCTTCCTTGTGCAAAACTATTTATTCAACTAGCTCAGGGTTAAAATTAACCAAGGCTGGAAGGGGGAGGGAGGACAGTTCCAACTCAGAGCAGTTTTGTGATTCAGTTTACTACACTGCTGCAAAAACACTTCTGCCAGCAGCATGAGGAGAGGAAGAGCAACACCAAAACCATCCTTTTGCTGGTGGTGCCAAGAGTGACCACAAAAGTTTGACTTGCTGTGTCAATGATAAGATATTTAGATCCGAATCGTTCCCACAAAGGACAGTCCCTAATATGGAGTGCTTCTTGTATTCTGTTTGCTCACTGATTTTTTGCAATTTGGTGAAATACAGAATCTTCCTCTGTTTTAACAATAAGCTGGTGACACAAAGACAGGAAAGGCTATTAAAACATGACCAGCTCAACATCCTGAAGTTATCCTGTCCTGTGCAAGCCCAAAAAATACCAGTGCTCAAACAATGCTTCTTCCAATCTTTCACCATTATGTGTCGTATCTTTAATAAATTATCTTTGTCAAAGTACCTAATTTACAGAAATTTGTTATAATTAGGTGTGGGTTTCTCCCAAGTATCAGCATTGCTCTGATGGAAAAAAAACCAAACAAACAAACAAAAAAAGACAAATTCCTTCTTTATAAGTGGAAGTTAATTGGGAGATCCATTCTGTGCCCCTGGTACAGGTGCAATAGAAAGATTTGCAAGTATTTTTCCTTCTTAGATCACTAAAGTCAATATGGATCTATCTTCCAAAAACAGTGGTTTCATATATATTTGGCCTAGCAAATATCATATTTTTGTATCATATTCTCACACAGATTCAGGAAATTGGGCCTGTATTACTACAGAAAAAAAAAAAAGGTTGCACTAGAATACCAAGAAAGCTGGCTAAAATGCTACAGCTTCTATACCATTACCTCCTTTTTTAAACAATTGTCCACAGGGATCTAGCACTGGTGATAGGTTGAGGGAAAAAAAGCAAATCTAATACTTGCACTGCTAAGAGAGCAGAACAGAAGCTCCAGCCTTCACATTAAGTATAATTTAGTATCTTAAACATGGATGCAAGACAAAATGAACCAGACAGCTAGACAACCAGGGGAACAGATGAACAGTCTCAGACTCTATCAGGTCCAAAAAGGAACTGCAGGCGCCAGGAGCGCTTCTGTCAGAAAAGCCCAGTCAAAAAAAAATCTGTAATTCTTTAACTGGTCTCCAAAGCTTTTTGGTTTTAGTGTCAAAGAGAGTTCTCCTTCATCACAATGCTGAATGAAGAACTACTTTAATACAGAGATGACCAAAAACCTTACAGATATTACAAAAAGAAGGGAAGACAACGTTTCAAGACATAAGAGCCCAGAGCATTGTCCAAACCTCAGCAGACAGGCACCGTACCTATGCTAAGGAATCCTAGAAAGGTATTCTCCACTCCTTCTGGTCTACCAGTAGAAACTGGTGTATACAGAAGATATCACAATATGATAACATTTACATAGTAATTTCTAGTATGTATACACACACAGATGCCTAGGATAGCGAAAAGTCAAAAACCTAGAAAGCTGTCACCACTTGCGTATGTCACAGATGCCAGCAGCTAAGATAAAAATCAGCGCACTCCAGGAGAGAGGCTTTTTCCCATCCCCATCCCATAGCATAGTTGAGGATTTGTGGCTTTAAGTCCTTAACGTTGACAAAGACAAAAAAAATGTTTTCCGGGACAATAACAGACTTTATGATTCATTTCACAGATAACGACTAATATAAAGAAAAAAGAAAGAGAAAGGGTATCAGTTCATGAACTTCTGCTGAAAAACAGCCCTCAACTACCCTTACCATTCTTCCAAAATATCTTCACTGCAATTGACTTTTATCTGGACAACTTTCCCAAACTGATTTAACTTCTTTAAGGTTATTATTAAACTTCTCATAAAATGTTGGAGAAAAAAAAAAATTCCCATTTGTTCAATGTATGATTTCTTGTGCATTTGATAAAACCATGTGCATAGCTTAACATTTTCAGCATTTCCTCATTCTGCTTGCATTGAATTTTCAGTTCATTCCCTATTTAAATATTTTTTCAGCTGGCTAAATAAGAAATGAATAGTATTTCTCTCAGCATATCTTCTTTGGTCATGCAGCCCCCAATCTCTCAATGAAATAAACACTTTTTGTTCTTATTTACTATGTAGGGATAACCAAATTCTTAAATTTGCAACTTATGGTCACAATATGGAAAAAAATCTTTATGGCTCCTCATCTCTCCTTGGCCTACCAGCAACAGTGATTTGCTATTAGTGGAAGCCAGGGATTTAAAAAAAAAATTCCACTCCTTCACACATTTCATCTGAGAACAGAATACAATTTCTGTAGGGTTGGCCTTCAGGGGAAGCCACAATCAGGTAGACCTTTGAGACCAGCAGCAGCAACGAAGTCTGTTGGTATTCACACAGGAGAAAATCCTATGCCACGGGCACTTGGTAGTCCCTCTCAATGCAATGCAATACTTATTTCCAGTAAACCATGACCAATTACTTAAAAAGACACACATTTAGCAGTGTTCACTCAGCCCAGGAAAACATCAACAACATAAAGAAATGTACAGGTTTTAAACAGACTATACCTCTTACACAGGAAAACCACCCTTTTATTATCAAGCATGTACCACTTCACCCACAATGTCTATTTGATAACTTCTTACACACATTTAATCTTTCTCTTCTTCACTTCCATTATCTCAAAGGAGCTAAAATGTGATGGTTTTTTACCAGCACTGATAAGACAGATCATTTGCAAATGTGTTCATCAATTATCGTCAACTAGCAGCAACACTACTTTTGGAGTACTCTCATTTGCCTGAAGAAAGGATATAAACTATCAGGACCTATCAAAAAGGAGAAGCAAAAATTATCAGTAGCTCAAAAACTGTGGATAAAATACAAATCATTCAGGAGACAAAATTCCCAAACAGGTTATAATCTTCAGCACTGTCATCTGCTGAGTAAAACCAAAATATGTGGCTTTATGCTTACTTTGCTTCAAGAACTATGATGGGAAAAATGTATTCCATTTACCTATCTAGACATTTCCCTCCTAAATCACTCTGCCAGTTGCAAAAATTATTTCTTCCAAACGGCCTGGCCTTATTAAAAATTCTGCCAGCATACAGTTTATATGCAAGCACGGTCTGCCTTGCTCTGTACACGTGTCACCACAGCAATACATACACAGCCGCTCTCCCTCAACACAGCGCAGTACCAGCCCCTGAGCATTCTCCCTAGCTCCATATCCCTGTAGTCCTAGCTGTGCTCCGCTTCAGAGCAAGCTCCCCCCCCACACTCCACTCTTCCTAGACTTACTGATGCACCCAAGCCCGATGCAGTACATTTGGAGAACCATTAGTGTCAGCATTGCTACGCCAGCACTGCCCAGATCACCTCCGCTAACAGCCTCACACAGCACACTTAATAGCATAGGTTTAAAAAGAGAGATCTCACACAGATAGGCATTTTCCAAACACCAAGCTCCAGCTCCTGAAATCTAGCTGACATAGAAGGCAAACGAGAATTAACCTTGTTCTCCCGCAAAACCATACTACTGTAGTGCTGGTACTATAAACATGGTGTTCAAAAAAGGCATTCTTTCTGCATAGCGGATTAAGTACATCTACTTAAGAGAGAGTTTAAAACTCTAATTTAAAAAAAAAAAAATCAAGGCTTGAAAAATCTGTCGTGTTCACAGTCTCAGAAAAAAATTATTACAAATAATAATTGGAAATCATGGGAAAAAAATATTGTGCCTTCACCTTCTTTCTGGAAGTCTCTTACAGGTTGCAATGAAACACAGTTAAATAGCTGAAAGCAAACTACATTTTGACAATGTGAGATGACTATGGGCATTTATCTCCTCACCCTTCCTATCTTCAATTCACACTCTGCTGTTTGTGTTCCATTGCTGCCTTTTCAATGCTTATTTTCTTTTCTTTCACAGGTCCCTTCCATGCTTTTCACTCTTCCTGAACAGCATCCTCTCCACTCAGTGGCATCACCATTTCTTTCACTAACTTCTTACTCCCCTCCTCACTAAATTCTCATACATTCAAACCCACAACTTTGTGTAGGAAAAATTGAAAATTTACCAACTACCTAATAGCTACAGGCTAAAAGGAAAATAGTGGGAAAAGCGGGGTTCTAGTCAGGGATCCACAGTTCAAACCAAGAAGCCAAACCAATTACTCAATTACAGGTAAGCATCAGGTCTATCTTCTCCTAAGAAAAGACTGAAATTTAAAACTTCTGACTGCTAGAAAAAAATCTCCTCTCCGGCACGCTCACTGCTCTCCCCAGTGGCACAGGCTTCAGAACCCATATTGCTGTTGCAGCTCACAGTTCTCCCAAAACGCAAGAAACTAAGTTTTATTTAGTTCCTGTTAATTTCACTCCTGCCCAAAATTAACTTCAATGAAAATTGAGAAGTAAAGTAAAATTTTAATCTGAAGCACAGGAAAAGTAATGATCAAATCAAGCAATGGAATTGTCTGGGCAGATTTAAGAAGCTTTGGTTGACATGTTCTAAATAATCTCCAGAAGCAGCTATACTTGAACCTTCAGTTTCTGCTGGACTGGAGTTATTTACAAACACTAAAATCAACTAGCTTGCTATTAACAGTATAGATGAAGAAATGGACTATTAAGCCCTAAAAATCAAGGAGCAGTAGAATTTTATCAGTATTTTGAAAAATTACTGCATTTCACCATTTCTTTATTCCCACAGTGCCTAAATAATTCACCGTTAACACCACTAGCACTAACATTGGTTCTGAACAGTCTAGTACAGTGCTTCGAAACGGGAAAGGTTCTCCATTGTTGCTTTCCTGTTATTGTTAAAAACTGAAAGCTTTCTCATCAGGAAAGTCCTTCCTTCGTAATCTACTTGGAAATTAAAATAAACAAACTTCATCCCCTATGGCTGTGTGCAGACAATTCCCGCTTTAAATAAAAAAGCCCCACCACCAAAACCGAACATCTCTCAAATCCTGGAAAATGCTTCAACAATACCATTCCCTTCATCTCAAGAGACATACCCACGTATCCCAGCTGCTGTATCTGTCCTCTCGCTCAGGAGTGACCCTGTGCCACTTAGCCGATCCTGCCGGCGTTGATAAAGTTTGGAGGATGCCAGCCCCCGAAGTCTCAGGCCAGCCATGGCACCCAATGCCACTGTGAAGGGGAATGCAGAGAGAGCTGGAGCGAACACTAGCAACACCGATATTCAATGAGTCACCTTCCTTTTGGGAGTTGCCTTTACATTTTAGAAGAGCTAAAGCAGGACGCATAGACCCCTGCTCGAACATTGTTTCTTACAATTCGTCTGCTACAGCCTTAAAGATCAGACAACCTCTTTCCTGTATTCCGCTAGTAATTACCTATTTAAGCCAGCATACTAAGAGTCTACATCAGCAACTCATTCTGTTAGACTTGCATAAGGTATCTGTAAAAATTTCATAAGTGAGATTAAAAAAAAAAAACCTGAGTCTTCACATAATTAATCCACTTAATTCAAGAAGACTTTCTGATCAAAGCAACAGAGAAATACAGAAAAGCAAAACAGATTACTAGATCTCTTGACAATAAACACTTTAGTTTACTGCAGATCAGTATCTGACCCTGGCATCTCTAAGGTGGTTCCCTGCAGGCTGCTGCATCACGCAAAGTCTTAAGGACACTGCAAACAACAGAACTGTTCCTTCCATTTGGATAAAGCATATTCCAAGAAACAAAACCATGAAGGCTTTTGCTCTCCAGACACACTCCAGCCTGCAGAAGTGGCACGCAGCGGAGGGTCAGGAAGCAGGGAGAAGGAACATACTTGGCATTGCAGTCTCCAGAGCTCTCTGCTGGGAACTGAACAGGGCCTCCAAACAGGAGTTCGCCCTTTCTACCACTCCCCCTCTCCACCCACTCCTGCAAGAGAGAAAGAGAATCACACAGTACAAATGGCTCGGGCCCAGTGTAGAGGGGTAAAAGAGTGAAAATTTCAGAATACAGAAGTCAGTTTTTAAGAGAACAAAGGGGAAGGAGTGGAGGATGGGAACATCTGAGTCATGTCATTTGATCAGCATCGCCATGAAAAACATCTCAAGAGTCATTACCAACAAATTATTTTCTAGTAAATTATAAAAAAAAAAAAGGATTTTTGTAGCATGAGAGTGAAATATATTCCATGACTACAGCCTGGCAAGCTAAAGAGGTAAAAAAAATTAGAGAAGTAGAAGTGATGACTTCATAAGTACTAAATGAGTATTAACAAGCAGAAATCCCTTCTGTTCTTTGAAGAAAAACAGAAGGGTTTACTGGGAGCCAGCAGAACAAGCACAAATAAAGAACATCATACTTTCAAAACCAGAAATCAGTAACCTCAAAATCTACAATTCACCCCACATTTCACTGGGAGTTTCAGGCTCCTGACCTCTGACAGCAAGCTGCCACTATCGTTTCTTTCAGATTGCATGTGTGCTTTATCCATTTCTACTTTATGATGTAAATGGAACAGAGTAAGAAAAATGTCCTCCATGGTGGGTGTTTTTGCTGACCTTTTAAATTTTAGAGCAATAAAACACTTTTAAAATGTAATATCAAATCACCTTTTTACTTTTAGCACAAAGCAAAATATAAATCACCGCAACATTAATCTCCCTTAACCTTAAGCAATCTGGCTAAAAATCTCCTTCTCTCTCAAATACCTAAGCTTTTACCCTTCTGACACATATGACATGATTATATTGGTTTTCAAATAACCACTCATCCACAGAAAAGTATGACTCTCTTCTTCAAAAGGGAAGATGAGGGGATTGAAAGAAAAAAAACATCAAAACAATAACCATCCTGTCTTCCCATCCCTCAACACACGCTCGCTCACTCACTCGTCTCTTGCTGCCTTGCACACAAAGAGTGAAATGCATGGTTTTGTTCTTCTTCCCCTCTTGACAGATCGCTTTTAAGAGACAGGGTTGATGCCAAAATCTTACAGCTGGTTATTTTCTGGGCCAAAGCAGAGAATAGAGCAGCTAGACTTCTTTTAGGCATTAACAAGTAGTTCTCCTCAGAGAAGCACCTCTATGTCCCCAGAACAGACTAGCAAGAACCTTCCAACAAGTTAAAATTTATCTAGACAGCCTCCAAGAGCAGATTTAGATGGAAAGATAATAAGATTAAAAACACATTTTTCAACCCAAAAAAGTAGAAATGGCTGCTTATAACTCAGAGAGATGAGACATCCCTTAGTTTGATGCAGGTACTTTCTCGTATGCGCCAAGAACCTATCTTAATATTATCGACCTTTATACTCCCTCCTCCTCCTTCAAACCATTTTACTTGCAATTGCTTCATAAAATGGAGCACATGCACAGCAGCAGCTCTCTACTGAATTAAAAAGCATCTAGTCAAACGCTAGCCTAATCGAAAATAATATGCTCTTATTTCTTACCTCAACTGGATTAGGAACAATCAATAAGCGTATCTGTAAATGCAGCTGTTCTTCTTTTGTTGACTGCAGGAAGTACATAGGCGTATCCAGATCCCAATTAGACCAAGTATAGTGATAACAAAAATTTCTTACAAAAATAATTATGCCCTGAAACATGCACTTAGGAAACCTTTTTCCTTGGGCTTTGTATTAGATTAATTTCTAAAGGCAATATAAAACAGCACAGGCATTTTTTACCTTTATATTTTCTACTCAACACCACAGCAGTAAAGTCTTAAAAGAAACTATCTTCAATTCTGGTTTATTTTCTATTTTGGGCACTTGACAATGTTTTGTTCGCTGGTCATTCGCTGATACCCTTTCTTAGGAATAAGTCCATCACAAACAACAAAGAAAACAGGGCAAAACACAGTAGCAAAAAAAAAAACCCACCACAACAAAAACCCAACAACCAAACTCCTCCCCCACAAACGCCAACAATCCTTGGAAAGGCAAAAATCAACATGGAGAGATGGACCAAACACATCAAATACAAATTATAGAAGCAGTCTTCACTTATTTATTGGTAAGAATTACCATGGTATACTTCTAAAGGCACCAAAAATCACATAAATTGTATTTCTCAACACTGCCAAATATAGAAACACATTATTTGTATATCTAACACATTATCTCCTATACAGGGCTTATTTCCAAATGTAGTTAAATGACATGTAACTTAATAAAACTAAAATACATATATCTCTAATTTCTTTCTGTCCTATTATCTTTGGATCTTAGTTGGAACAGATATATTCAAAGAAAGGGTGATTTTTTTTTTTTTTAAAGGTAACAGCATCCCTTTAAACCACAGACTGCTCTTGAAATTAGGGACTGTAACAGCCACTTTAGTCAGGACACAGAGAAATAAAATAGCTCAGCCAAAACTTGGCAGTCAGAATTACTATTTGCAAATTCCAACAATCTACTTAGCAGTTTTCTCTAACAAAACACAATTCTCACATTGTAACAATATAACTCATGATACATGTAGTATTTGAATTTAATTTGCTAAATAGTCACCTATTTCTAATAATTTTCTACTACGAATACAGAGAAGGGCACATCTTTCTTTGTATTTTCTGGAATTATGTTTTTCCCTAATGCTAAAAATCAGTAAATCAAATTGCTGCAGCTATTTAAATTCAGGAGACACCCTCTGCAGCTAAATGGGACAGAACACTTAAAAATGGAAATTGAGTTATTTTTCATCTATCTTAATTACTAATAATGCATCAGTAACCATAGTACCTAGAAGCGAGTCCTTTTGTGTTTCTATTTTACAAGAACGGTGAAGTGAAAAAGAATAATGCACCAGCACTTCATGTTCTCCAGTCTTCCTCGCTTTAACACACTGTAACACAACAAAATAATTCCCTTCCCTGTGTCAACAGTTTCAAGACCAGAGGCACATTTATGTCATGTTCCTGGCTCTGGAAGGTTCCCATTGATCGATATTGTGGGGATGCTCCTGCTGTGAAACAGTTCATCTCCTTCCAGAACCCTGAAAACCCTGAATCTCAAAAGCTGGAGAACATTTGACTACATAATGCCGACAGATTTTTAAGAACTACCACGTAACAAACATCGAACAACATCTGGCCACAGTTCAGTAGAGTGACCTGTATGTGGATCTAAGGAAATACGTTCTCGATGCTGAATTCTTTCTAATGACTCAGGAGTCTGTCCCAGCCTGAAAACAACACTAAACACGGAGCTTGTCAAATGGCATCGGTCATGCAAGGTGCCGAGCAGTGCAAGGTTTCACAGACACCGAAAAGTACAGGTTTTGTTTTGCTGGGAAACTGCTACCCCAAATGGATTATACTATTACTGACGAAAAAGTCAGTTGAATTACAGCTATGATAAACGTTTCTGATAGAACAGTTAATCATTCCGTTCTAGGAACGACAGCAGACAGAAATTTAGAAATTTTCATAGCTGACAAACCTTCCAGGACAAACATTTCTGAAAACATTAAGTAACACTTGCATTCACTTTTCAAAAGCTAAAGCCAAGGCCTGTTCATTTTAAAAACCCTCTGAAGTACATCTGAGGAGACAGAAATCCTGCATTACTTTGAAGAACTGCACACTCTGCAGTGTCTCAACTACCTTGGAACTCTCCACCAAGCCTCACGCTTCATGTCAGAGCTTCTCACTGAATACAGTGTTGTACCTTAACAGGCAGGTTTCTGAGGAAGCATGGAGAGAAGACAAGGATTACTGTCCACAGGCATTTCCCACTGTCCTCTGCAGCGGAGTGATTTCACCTGAGGTAAACAGTCATTCTAAACAGAACTACACCACAGTTCTATAAAAACAAAATTAGCTGGGTTCATACAGCCACAATTCTTCCCAGGTCCTCCCCATCTTGTCCCTATTTAGGAGCTGCATGGGTGCCCATAACCTGTGAATATTTAAGACTCTTGAGTGTTCCTCTAGTTGTAAGGAAATGAATGTAAACTTCTAAATACACACCTATTTCACATGTCAGAAGAACAAAAAAGGGACCATTACGACAGAAAAGACAAAGTAATCTAAAGACAGGAGGCAAAAACTGTAAGTGTTTTGAGCATGTACAACCACCCATCAACATCAATTTGTCATCACAAAGAGCAAAAATAACACTCACCCAAATCACAGATGACAATACAACAATTATTCAGCACGTTCTCATACTTAACAACCCACCAAACGTGATCTACATTGAATAATCATAAGAAGCTGCATAATACAAACATCAAGAGTTTACACAAAAGAAAAATGAATACTTATACACAAACTACTCCAGATCCATTTCAGTATTCCTAGTCATGAAGAGCAATGCTTCAGGATTACAATAATGATAGCAGGATTCAGGAGGATGACTATCCTAAAAAAAGGCACCTTACTAATTTTAGTATTTTCTTCATGCTTTTCATCTTCAAGACACTTTACAAAAGCAAGCTTATTTTCACAAACTGCTTTATAACGTCTGGGTTTTATTTTACAGATGGGACAACAAAGTGGTCGGAGACACTAAAGCATTTGTGCAAACCCTCGGAAGATGCCAGTATATGCCCTCCCTACTGCTTTTCTCATTTACATCTGTCAATTAGGTAACTTTACAAGAGTTCTCCAGCGTCAGACAGCGTGGGAGGAGAATCAAGCTCCAGATTTAAACAGCTCTTGGAACATGTAACTCCAAGGCCAGCCCGAAGAAGAGGAGACGGAATGAGTGGGCAGAGGGGCAGCGCGTAGATCAGCCAGAAGGGCCCCGAAGTGTGGGGCGGCGGTGCGGGGCTCAGCGGGAGCAGTCTGTCAGCGCCTGAGCCACGCCACCCGGCTGCAGGGAGCATGCCCGCTGGGCAGACGCTGCTCAGATCTACAACTGCTCTTTCCCAACTCTATTCCTGGTCTTCCCACCGCCCTTCGCTGTCTCCCCGTCCAGGGGTAAAGCGGAGCAGCGCTTGCTCTGCTCTTCCACGAGGTCAAGCCTCCGTCCCTACCATCGCACGTCCGGCGGCGATGCGGGAGCTGGCCTCCCCTGGCCGGAGCGT
>NW_009222738.1:0-5351 GCF_000690835.1 Fulmarus glacialis
GAAATGAAGGTTTGGCAAGTCCCCCAAAAGGGGTAAGAGGCCACTGTAGCCTCTTACCCTGAGGGCGACCGACACCCTTATGTTCCTTTAACTATAAAGTGGTGGACCGCACGGATTTTACATGTGTTAGCTCTGGTGGATACTGGAGCTGAGTTTACTGTATTACATAGTAATATTAATAATAAAGAAGGCACATCACAGATCTGTGGACTGGGGGGAAATCCGACCCCTGCCCTCCGAGCTAAGGTTACCTTAACGATAGAAAATGCCACTCCATTTACTACGCTGGTGCTAATTGCCCCAATTAAAGAATATATCTTGGGTATTGATGTATTGGCAGGACGAACAGTTGAAACTTTAAATGGTTGCTTCTGCTTCAGGATTTTGCAAGCGGCATTTGCTGTTTGATCTATAACTGTCTTGTGTGGATTCCCAAAGTGGGATCCTGTTGTGCTGCCCGTGCCTGCCAAGGTGGTAACTGTAAAACAATATCATATTCCAGGGACGGAGAAGGAAATTATTCAAATCATTCAGGCACTTCAACAAGTGGGAATCTTTGAGGAAACCACGACTGCTTTTAATAATCCTATTTGGCCTGTTCAAAAACCAGACGGCACTTGGAGAATGACTGTAGATTATAGACAATTGAATAAAGTCACCTCCACACTTGCAATTACAGTGCCAGACAGGGTTACTCTTACAGAAAAAAACAGCAAAAATTTACAGCCCTGGAAGGTGGTGATAGATCTTCCTAATGCTTTCTTTTCGATAGCCATTACATATTTATAAAGCATGTGCACATAATTGTACTATTTGTATGCAGCTACATTTAAGGGCACTATATAGGCCATGGGGAAAGACAAAATGGGATCAGTGGGCCTTGAATACCTGGCGATCGATTACATGGGCCCCCTGCCTCTGTCAAGGGGATGGCAATATGTATTCACTGTTGTGGATACAGTGTCAGGACTGGTTTTTGCTAAACCCACCAAATATACTAAGCAACATAACACAACTGAAGCATTAGAACATCTCATTCATCAATACGGACCTCCTCACCAAATACAAAGTGACCAAGGAACACACTTTATTGGACATAATGTCCAAGACTGGGCTCAAGGGCTAGGGATACATTGGATATTCCACATTGCCTACCATCCCCAAGGTAATGGCTTGACTGAAAGAATGAATGGGATGTTGAAGGAATAAGTAAAAAGCTAACCAGTACTAAAACTTTACAACACTGGAGTTCACATCCTACTAAAGCAGTTTTTTTGTTAAATAGCTGGAATATTCATAATCAAACACCCTATGATTGTATTACAACACCTCCAGTATAAAACATGGTGAGGACTGAAATTCTTCCAGACGGCATCTCTCCCAGATTATTAACTATAGGGGAAATGGAATTGTTTACACTGACAGATTGCATGGTGGGACCATGACCTATTAGTCCAGATGTGAAGGTTCATATAATAACCCCTGAGAATGCCGTATGGTTCTGTACCCCAACTTCTCCTCTTATTTTACATCCTCTATTGATACCAGATTCTCAACTCTTGAGTTTCAGGTATCTTCCATGAATACCTGTGCCTTATCTAGAGGAAATAGCATTGGAACAATGTTACTGTTGCAAACCCAACATCGAACTGAAGTTCAATCTGAAAAAGTGCAAGACATAGCTCTTCAATCTCTGTGGGCAATTATCCCACATCAGGTTATCAAACCCAGAGTCATACTACCTGAAGGAGCTGGAGCAATGGCGTATGTGTTATTGGAAGGAGATGATAGTCCTTCCTCCCTTATCACAGGTTGATTCATCGTGCTTTGTAGTCTTGAACTACAAGCACATGCCCTGGATAGATTTCTGTGAGATCAACATGTAAATACTTAGATTTGGTTGGCCTCTACTGTAACTAACTCACCCGCCTTTTGTATTGAGGGAGGATTCACAGCTGCAGATCTTTTGACAATGTGTTTCATTGGCGTGCCCACACCGGTAGCTGTATTACAGAATTATACTCTGCTAAGTGCTTTTGATATTAATATTCCTCATTGCAATTTTTTCCAAGTAGGTACACCAAGGAAGAATACAAAATCGATTGGTAGCGGACTATCATCTCCTCCTTTGACACCATAAACACTGCTCTGATTTTGAAGGCATATGTTGCTTCAACATAACTGATGAATCAGCCAGCGTAGAGGACAACCTTCAACATCTCCAGGACTTAATGCATCAAATGAAGCAATCTACTGGTGGTGCCTGGCTGGCTGAGTGGTTTAATTCCCTGACAGAATGAGTGGGACACCTGATTCAAAGCATTATTGTAGAGATATATTTATTCTTTTTTCCATATATGTTTATTGCATACCTCTGAAAATTACCCTGCCCTACACCCCACAAGCCCAAATGGACACCTCCAGCTTTGCCAGCCCTAGTGGAAGTGGTCTCTTGAGCGAGGGGGTGGAATGTGAGAAAATAATGGAAGATTGGCAAGGAGGATTGTAAACACGCTCCAGGTTCTTGCAGCTAGGGTGTCAAAAAACACATATATTGTATTAATTGTTGTTTGGCTTTGTGTGTTGGACAAGTAGAACATCTGTGTTTGGATAACATAGGCCTGTGGTAGACTTAGAGGCATCCTATCAAACATGCTTGAGATTCCTGCCCTGCTGTGGGAAAGATCAAAGCACGGTGGTAAATTACGCCTGTGCGAATCCCTGAAATACAGGCAAAAAGAGCAGGTTCGGCAATCCTGTAGCATGGACCGAGCTCTGCGGTGTCTGCGTTCCCGCTTGTGTGCCTCTGCCCGAGTGCTGCTTCAGGGATCCCCTGGTTGGTGCGGTAACGAAAGTAAATTTACTCTGCATTTCATCCATGGTTTTGTGGTTGTTCCTGCATCCTGCCTGTGCCAGCTCACACAGATATTTTACGGGAAAATCCTGGAGCAGTTCAAGTAAGCAGGAATTCAGCCATTGATCTCAACTGAGTTTGGACACACCGTTTAATATTTCAAGGTAAAAAAGGCAGTGCAGTCCCTGTAAATCAGTAGAAACAAATCGTCTTCAGATAGACCATTATTAAGGTCTAACTGCTTAATTGACTAGAGCAATCTTAATCACAAGGACAATTGATACTATGAAAGAATGAAAATACATTAGAAGAGTAACTGTAAAATATAGGGAAGGCATTATGGAGTTCACAGAAGATTAAGAAATCACCATGGCTGAGGCAGAAGTCTAGAAATGACAAGGATATTAGAGGCAGTGTGGGAGGGACTATTCTTTCGTCTGTTGCCAAAGCTGAAAAAAAAAAAAAGGTTCTATTTTAGTTCATCTTTATCTGAACAAACGTTAAAAGATCATAAAGTGCATGTGGAAAAAGGCAGCCATAAATAAAATTGCAACAAAAAATATACATTTTTTAAAAAGAAAGTAAATCAGCTAAGAAAAAAATTTTTTTAATTAAAACTTGTTCGTAAGTTATTTAGTTAAAATAAAGGGATTTCTGCCATCTACCTTTGCTTTGTAGAAGCATTAGGAAACCTTGATTTGGGGGAATAGAAGAATACAGATTCAACATCCATTTGCAAGTCTCATTGCTTGCCATATCAGATAATATAGGAAATTCATAGCTGTACCCATAATATCCAAAATGAAAAAGTAATCAAATGAATTTAAAAAAAATAAATAAAGCTGCCTAAAATTATTATAATTTTATTACCTTACAGAATTTTGTGGAAAGCATTCCCTGATGCCTTAAGCATCTGATCTTGGTAATACTTATAACTGAAGTTGTGCTCTCATTATACATTTCCATGTAATTTTTATTTTCCTTAGATCATTGTTTACATGCTCCACCCACCCCCTATATATGCACATATGCACATATGCACAAATTGGAGAGCTATTGTCTGTGAATGCAACATATTGGAAAACAGAAAAATGTATTACAGATAGATGCAGCCACAGAAGCTGGAGAGTCTCATCCAGTGAAGCAGGACTTGGCACAAATTATGAGATTTCCTGGAACACAAACAAGTTGCTGGGCTTATTCCAGACTCTCTTTTAAAATATGTTTTTCCATTTCTTTCTGCATCTGATCTCTATTGCATTTCTGTTTAGAAATTTAAATGCATAAATCTTAACCTTGGCTGGCCCAGTATCATTTTGAGGACTGGTTCATTAAGGAGAGTGAGAATATGCTTATTCTCACATAATGGATTCTCGCAGATTGAATACTCATCTATATGAGTATATCTTCGTGTGCTTTAACTCATTAGCATGACTGAATAGACAGAGGAGTAGATTTCGCATATTAAAAGGAGTTGTTGAATGCCATACAGGAGGAACAGTGATAGTCTTTAAAGTAAACTTTGAGGAAATACAATCTTTTTCCAGATCACAGATTACACCCAGGAAGTTAGGAGGGAAACATGATGGAGCATTGGAAAAAACAACAGTACCTTTAAGTATCACAGGAATTAAGTTGATACCACATGGTAGCTCTGAGCAAAATTGTTGGCTCTACTTAAAAGTAATATAATCTAAAGCAAAACATTCCAGAATTCCATACTGGGCTACAGAAAAAATACCAGCCTACATCAATCAAAAACTTTTGAGACAGAGAAATGTGTACCTGCAGTAGATTTCATCCTTTTAAAAGAAAAAAAAAATAGCTTTCAACAAGGGACGTTGTCTGAATTATTCCTTGGAAGTTGCAAAGAATGGTTCTAGACATAGAATTACTTTAATACTTCCTAGTCTCTGGCATCCTAGCTCTGTACCTTCTATTATCTTCTAAATTTCATCTACATCCTAAAGAAGGCGTCCATCTCTACAATGGTGAACATAGAATGCTGAACACCAATGCTGAAAATAGAAAAGACTGCCACAACAGAGACATTTCAAAAAACTGCATGAACATAGAAGGGGAAAAAGGGCTAGGTTGCAGGGTGACTTAAAAAATGGGCTAAAATGCTTCTTTTTGGTGTAGTCTTAGAAAGTAAAGATTAATTAATGTTTGGCAGACTCAGTACAGATTTCAGGAGTAATTCTAGAAAAATTCAGTCCTCTCCTTTGGTTATTCAAAGTCATTTATATGCAGAATTAAATACCATCTTTGTTAAAGAACCTTCTTGTAATTCCAGTAGTGGTTGGAATGAATACCCCTACCAAATCTAGTGATTTTTCATGCAAGCTTGTGCACTGTGATAATACATACTTCTCTTAGTTTGGCCCAAAACACCTGTGTATCATAAGTTATTACAGTTATTCAAACATAAATCTTGCACAGTAATTGTTGCTGAAAACATTTTTTCTAATACATTTCAAATTATATTTAAAAATAT